>NC_051232.1:33185438-33230438 GCF_015220715.1 Pygocentrus nattereri | reverse complement strand
TAGGCGCACTCGTCGATGTCTGGACGCAAAAAAAACACAGGGCGCAACATTAGCGAGAGCACTCTGCTGTCATACAAGGCCAAAACGGTAGCGTGAGCATCGAGGTTTCACTCCTGTGCAGCCCAGAAGCAGCCTCAGGCTTGAGTTAGCATCGTGAGCTATTTAGTATTTGGCACTGGGCAGGAATGCATAGCTGACTGCTAGCCTGGCACTTGGTCTGTTTAGCGGCGGTTGGTGTTTCTCAAACTGGGGTCTGGGACTCACTAGATGGCCCACAGGAGCTCCCAGTCACCTGTACCTGGCCTTCTTGATGTAATGGAAGCTGAGCACTGTCATAGCAGCTGCCAGTGCTGCTATTACGCTGAACATACCTACCATCAGGTTGAAAACATGGCTGGCAGTCAGCTATGCATTCCTGCGCAGCGCCAAACTCCAAAGACCTCCCGATGCCAGCGAGGTCTGTTTGGGCTGTTACTAGACTCTCGTACAGGGCCGCTCCAATGCTAACCATGTGGGGCTAAAGCTAGCGTTTCATGACATATAAGCATAGCTTTGTGGGGGGAATGTGGGAGTCATGTCTCTCCCGTTAACCCCCCCCCCCCCCCCCCCCCCCCCCCCCCCTTAATGCGTAGTTGGTTTAAAGTCTGGCTTAAATTTAGAGATAACTAGTCTTTACACCCTTACAGACAATATACACATATACACACACACACACACACACACACACCATGATGATTTTTATCACTTTCCCATCAATTTAACCTCCATGGAAAAGAGGATGAGCTTGTTAGGTAAAAGTAAATGAAATAAACACACGTCTATGATAAATATGAAAACCAAGCACTGTCGAAAGCAAAACCAGCGCATGTTGTGTTTTGGATGCTGGTGTGCTGGTCAACCAGCATGCCGGTGTTGGGTGACTACAATAAACCAGTGCTGTTTTTTTGCTGTGTTTATGACGATGAAGTGCATGTAATCATACTTAATATTTCCATTGCTGAGGCTGGTTTCATATATAAGCTGACAATCATGAACCTAATAAAGATACACACTCACCGGCCACTTTATTAGGTATATTTATTGTTCAGTTGCTTGTTAACACAAATAGCTAATCAGCCCGGCCGCAGCTCACTGCATTTAGGCGTGTAGAGGTGGTCAAGACGACTTGCTGAAGTGCAGACCGAGCATCAGAACGGGGAAGAAAGGGGATTTAAGGGGCTTTGAACGTGGCGTGGTTGTTGGTGCCAGACGGGCTGGTCTGAGTATTTCAGAAACTGCTGATCTGCTGGGATTTTCACACACAACCATCTCTAGGGTTTACAGAGAACGGTCCGAAAAAGAGGAAATATCCAGTGAGCGGTCAGTTGTGTGGATGAAAATGCCTTGTTGATGTGAGAGGTCAGAGGAGAACGGGCAGACTGGTTCCAGATGATAGAAAGGCAGCAGGAACTCAAATAACCAACCAACATCTCTGAGGAACGTTTCCACCACCTTGTTGAAAGTCTGACACGAAGAATTAAAGCAGTTCTGAAGGCGAAAGGGGGTCCAGCCTTTTACTAGCAAATACCTAATAAAGTGGCAGGTGAGTATGAATACACTTCCAGTATGCTGCATTATAACTGTGACTAGTTCTGGTAAGGGGGAGATTTATAGCGCAACATCTGTGTATTAAATGTAATATACAGTCATTTGAACAGCAGCATTACTACTACAGATTATTACTGTTACATAAGTCATTTTCAAGCTGAGAAGGTTTTTGCATATTTAATGGTACATTCTTATTGAAATGTATTCTTAATATTAATGTTTACGCTAAGCCTATAATAGGTATATTATAATAGGCACTATGGGCACTATGTGCACTATGGGAACCCCCCCAACCCCCCCCACACACACACACACCAATCCCTATGCCACTGCAAGCAGAGATTGTGTGGCTATTGTGTGGCTGTCCTTACCTATGCAGGAGACGGAGTCCGGAGCCAGCTCAAAGCCCCGGTTACACTGGCAGATGAATGAGCCAATGAGGTTGTGGCACTGATGCTCGCACGGCTGACTGACCTGACACTCGTTCACATCTGAAAAAGAGACCAGCAAAGTCTTTAGACCTTCACATCATAAAGCAGGAAAAATTATTTAATTAGACAGATGATATAAATTGCACAGGCATTTAAAGCTTCCCTGTATGATTCTGCCTCGTACGGCTCCTCGTAAGATCCTTTCCAGGCAATGATTTAAATACCATACTTTCATTTTTACGGGTAAATGTTCTGTTTTTGGGGGCTGAATGAAATTCTCCAGAGCCAGATAAAACATTCAGCAGTGCAAGCGAATCCGGAAAGTGCCAGAATGAAAAAAAAACGGTTTATACAGAGCTATGAGGCTCATGTGGCTAACGTGCAATGGAAGCCTATGTCCACCAATTAGCACTGGACAATACAGGCCCAAATCATCTCTCGCTTGCCTCAAATCACGCCGAACCGCTTATGAACTTTCTGTTGTCTGTAGAAACTGACAAAAGTAAACAAGGCATAGATAAAACAGCGCTACCACTGTGGCATGACACGCTCAGAGCTGTTCACTTGGTATTTGTTAACAAGCAAAATGAGCCTATTTAGTGGTCATTTATTAAAACATGTGACTGCTCTCGAAATAACAATCGTAAAAAAGTACGTTCTGACTGTTGTGATGACAACGAGCTAACAATCTAGCTTGATTCCTCACTTCAATTTCCCAAAGCACCTGAGGAGAGAGGAGATCCCACGAAGTAAACCAGACACGAATGAAAAGGCTTTGTTAGGACAACGAGGTTCAATTTGATTCCGGCTGTAGATAAAGCAGGATATCTCTGACGACGTTTTACTGCAGTGAGGGTGAGAAATGAGGCGAGCTCTGATGTTCGGATGTAGTTTCAACGTTAATTCAGGGTGCAAAAGTGATGAATTGATATCAGATTCTAACCTCGATTCATCAGCGTAAACGTTGATGTTTATTCATTCTTTCATCCGTCTTCTAAGCCGCTTATCCTACTGGGTCGCAGAGGTGCTGGAGCTCAGAATGCAGGGCCGACACACAGACATACACATTCACAAACACACTCAGTCCTAGGGGCAATTTAGCATCTCCAACTGGCCTGACTGCATGCCTTTGGACTGTGGGAGGAAACCAGAGCACCTGGAGGAAACCCACCCAGACACGGGGAGAACATGCAAACTCGCTGAAGCTTTAACACTGAAATGTACCGTCCCGAGACCCCGGAATTAGGACCACCCAGACATATATACTTAAGAGCTTAGGCTCAAAACTGTAACAGGTTATTTAAGCTAGGACAGGAGTGCTCAACCCTGGTCCTGAAGATCTACCATCCTGCAAAGTTTAGCTCCAACCCTAATCTAGCACACCTGGTCCAGGTAATGAAGACCTTTAGGGAGGATCTGAAAAAAACTGGGACCGGGTTGTGCGGGATCTAAACTCTCCAAGGTGGTGGATCCCACCAGGACCAGGATTGGGGCCCAACCACAGCATATACACCTTCCACTCTTAGGTCTTGTTTAAAGTGAAGATGAAACTATTATGATATTATTGGTTAATCCTATTTTTATGCCTAATGGATGTTGATGTAATCCAAACAAACAGGGCAGCTGTTTTTTACGTTTCCATGACATTTTCATTCTGAGCAAAGCTTACAAGGAAAACAAGAAACGTGCCTTTTAAATGATACGATACCATGACTTGCTCTTAACACGATAATCTGACCAGGGATTTGAATTGAATTAAGGTAAAAATATCCAATTTCGAGTCCCGGTTGACTTAATTATTTCTCAGTCACGGCTCATTAAAGCATCACGGACATTCTGTCAAAAGTGCAGATTCTAAATTTTCAGTAGAACGTTCTTCAGAGGTAGATGAAAAAGGAAGCAGACGCATCCTTTATCTTCAGGCCATGTTATTTATTACACATCTGTGCCAATAGTTACACAATTGTGTACTTAAAGACTCACACTTATGGTATGTGAACTGGACCAAATGGCACTAATAACCCGACTTCTGTCTAAGGTCAATGGACCAAAAGTGCAGGACTGAACTCTTATAATCCCAAAAGAGGCCACTCCTTTGCTTAACGCATAGACCCTCCAGCTGATTAACCGCATGCAATGTGCCAAGAGACAGGAGATGAGTACGAACCCAAAACAATGAGCGCCGCGTCGAGGAACAATAGCGTCTACGCATGAGCCGAGCACAATCACATTTTAACACCTCTGTTTTTCTTCCTCCGTTCACTTGAATGGGCTGGAGACGAGAAAAAAAACCTGGCCGCGAGTGACTAACGGATGTCCTGAAAGCGTAAACAAAGCCCATTAGAGAAGGGCGCAGAAGGTTTAGCTGAGGCCGAGGGAATGTGTGTCTTCCAGAAGAGAAATGAAGCCCCCCCCCCCCCCCCCCCCCTTTTTTTGGCCCTCTTTCTTATAGTCCTGTTTGGGGTCACTGGGGTTCTTTGGAGCGCGATACACCTCTCGTGGCATTTCTCGCGCTCTCTGGCTCGCACTCTTTCTCACACACTCACACAGATACATGCTGACCCATCACTGACACACTGTTTGTGTACAGAAGAGCATCCGCTGGGTCCAATCACTCACCCACACAGCTGTGGTTGTTGCTGGCAAGCCGGTAGCCGCTGTTACACTCGCAGTAGTACGAACCGGGCGTGTTCACGCATCTGTGCATGCAGTAGTGAGACAGGAGACACTCGTCTCTATCTGTGGGGAGGTTTACATACACAAACAACAAGACCTCTTAGCAGGTTGCTTTCCACGACAGTCTTCTCCAATGCCGTGCAAAAGAGTGCCAATATGAATATTATTATATATATATATAAAACGTCTTCATTCAATGTTTGCTGACACAGCTAAGGATGCACCGATATGGGAACCGTGGGCCGACGCCGATATCCAACGTTACTCACGTACGCATCTGCCAATGCTGATAAGCATTTATTAAATGTAGGAACTTGGATTAGATCCACTTGGATTAATATTACGCTTATTTTTATATGCAATTAAAAACTGTGATTCTCCAAAGGTTCTGTGGTAAGATGCAGAACCATGAACATTCAAAGAACCCTTTGATCAAAAGGTTCTTGGCATCATTACAGGGCTTGTCCGATTGATGGAGCATGTGCTACAGATGGTTCCATATAGAACCTTTTGGAGCATGGTTCTATATAGCGCCAAAAGGGTTATGACGTCAAGCCTGTAACAGAAGAACCCTTTTTGGTACGATATAGAACCCTTTTCCAAAAAGTTCCATACAGAACCATATAAAAACATGGTGTCTATCAATCTGAAGAACACTTAGATGACGCAAAGAACCCTTTAAGCATGCAAAGGGTTCTTTAAGTGTTGATGGTTCTATATAGCACAATATCTTTAATAAAGAAACCTTGAAGAACTATCATTTTTAAGTGTGCAGGGTTTTAGCTGCAGTATGTTAGAGGTTGAAATTTCCGCCAAATATTCGGTCAGTGTTTTTTTAAGCGATACTGATATTCTTCCGATATCATTGTGCATCCCTAGTCCCTGTGAATAGAACTTCTGTTAAGTGGTAATCACACAAGAACTGGCTAAAACAGCTGGCTAGGGATCGGAAAATTTTCAAATTGCAAAATAGTCGTGAAAGTCTAAAGTTTGAATAGTAAATTAGGACTCTGGGTAAAGTAATTAGCTTTGCTGGAATGTTATACTTCCTCACATTTAAGAACCACAAGATATCTGCACTCTATTCTCCACCAGAGGGCAGTGTAGAGACTGAGATCTATGGTTTGGTCAGATTTCAGATCTGCTCCGTGAACGTTTCATTACAGACTTTAGACTGACTGCTTTTGTTGGTGTGAAGTTCAAGTCACGTCATTTACTAGGACATTTTGTGGTCTGGATCTGGATTTAATTAAAATGTGGTGATGAAGAGATGCTAAGAGCTCAAAGACAATAGGCTGCGGAAGTTTTGGATGTTCTGTGCCATTCCTGGCATGTTTGGTGTTTGGAGTCCCATGGAGATGCTTCCAAAAGATGAATTGGTAATAAACCCACCCAGTTCTTCTTTTTCTTTTTTCTTACAAATTACAATTTCAAAAATTTCAAAAATTTTCACACAGAAGAACATGTCCCATAAAGATGTCACTGAAGAACAATAAAGTGAATCTCCAGTGGGCACCAGAGCACCACAACTGGACTGAGGAGTTGAGAAAAGTGACCTTGTCCAACCAATCCAAGTTTCTTTTGCATCACGTTGATGTGGCCTAAGCAAGTCTATCGAGCCAGTGTTTTGTCTTAACAGTGAAAGTTGGTGGTGGCAGTATGATAGTGTAGGGAATGTTCTCCTGGTGCACTTTAAAGCCCTTCATTGCTACAGTTTAAATATCTCTGGAGTCTTGTTCACGAGTGATGGGACAAAGGTAGCAGCGGTAATGAGGTCGCTACACTGGACTGCAGTGGTGAAGAGGGAGCTGAGCCAGAAGGCAAAGCTCCCAAAGGGTGAGGAGCGGGGTCAGTCAGGAGGAGCTCAAAGTTGAGCCGCTACACCTCCACATTGAGAGGAGTCAGATTAGGTGGTTTGGGAATCTGAATAGGATGCCCCTGGATACCTCCCGGTGGGGGTTTACCGGGCATGGCCTACTAGGATGAGATCCCAGGGTCGCCCTAAGACCTGCTGAAGGGTTTATATTTCCAAGTTGGCCTGGGAGTGGCTCAGGATCCCGTGGAATGAGCTGGAGGAAGTTGTGAGGGACAGTCATCCGGGATTCTCTGCTTTTCCAACTGCTACCATGACCCTATCTGGATTAAGTGGTTTAAGGTGATGAATGAATGAATCATTCTCACAAGCTATATATTCAACAAATGGTTCCAGGGACATGACCATGAGTTTTCAGGATCACAGTCAAGATGCATTCATTGCTATTTACATCGTAGGCACTTTGGAATTCTTTCACAATGTTTACTACATCAGTAGCCAACATGGATTTTCGATCTATCAGGCATTTTAAGGATGAGGTGGAAAGACTGCAGCCATCCAATTTGCCACAACTGTGCAGTCATTTCTGCATGGTACAACACTCATCAGTGGGGGCTTGGGCCTTGTCTATATGCCCTCAGACTAGACAAGTGCCCTCCATGCATATTAATGGTTTTATTCAGCCTCTGCCATTGTCAAAGATCCATTTCATGGGGCTCATTCTTGCACCAGGAATGCAGAAAATGGGTCGGTATGGGTTCTATGACCTTCACATCTATCTGGTGCAGATCCAGCTCCTATAATGCTTTTGTCCCAGTAACTCCACAGTCACATGGATACACACATTCCAGTGCTAGAAATTCCACTGGTAAAGCACAGATAACATCTCTTTTTAAAGTGTTTAATTCCAAGCATAATGTTGGCAGTTAGGAACGCTAATATCTTGTTAAAACACGTTATTTTGTTATTGTAAAAACATGGATTTGGCTGTGCGGAGGCCTGACTTTTATTCATTCCTGCACGATGCATCTATAGAATCCATGCCAGAGTGAATTCAGGCTGTTCTGAAGAACAAAAAGGCACATGATGCTGCTGCTGGCAGTATCGGAGGAAGAATTTTCAAAGATCAATATTGTAAAACCATATTTTTGTCACTTTATTAAAAGAACAAAATGGTCGTTGCAGTTGGTTGGACAATTCTGCCCAGAACAGAAGACTTGGGTAGCTCTAAGAGTCATGGCTTGCCACTGGACATTATGGTTCTGGGCTATAGATACCTAATTCCAAAGATGAATGTTGTAAATACCATCCAAACTGATTTAAAGAGATGTGGAAAGAAGTGATATGATCAGATGAGACATCTTTAACCATATCCTGGACACGTGGGCGACTGCATGCGTTGGCATAGTCCAAGACAATGGTACAGGCCTGAATGTTTGGCCCCTACAGTGAGAGGGTCTGGTGCCTCTGTTATGCTGTGTTTTGTGGGTTTGGACTTGTCCCCGAAGAGGAAAGGCTGACTGAAAAATCAACAACTGGTGAAACCTTTCTGTCCTCTTCCTCGATTACGATGCCCCCATCCTCAGTGAACAAGTGGTCAGTGAATGGATTGACAATGATGTAAATGATGCTGTGGCCTTCACCTCCACAGTTCAACCTCGTTAAACACCTATGCGAGATTTTAGATGGATGTGTTAGACAGCTCTCCACCACCATCATCAAAACTCCAACTGGGGAAACATCTTTTGGAAAAACTGTGCTCTATTTGTCCGGTACAGTTCCAGAGACTTGTAGAATCTACGTGATGGTGTGCTTAAGCTGTCCCGGCAGCTGGTGAGGGTCCCACACCTTAAGTAGATCCTTAAATTTCGTTTTTCTTTTAGTTTGTCACATGGCTGTTCATTTGCCTATTCACCCTAAATCAGTTTGGCACTGATTGCTTCAGTTTAGACTCCTTTTTGAATGAAAAAATATTAGGTTAAGCTGACCACAACTATCAGGACTATCTTGTCCATTTAATTTTACCTGACTCTGAACATGCCGCTGAGAACAGGCTCCCACGCAGCAACCTTTTCAAGTAGGCTTTTCACGGCTTATCGTCATTAGAGTAAAAGAAGCATTTGTAGGAAGTCACTCAGGAGTTGGTGTTTTAGGCAACTAGAAGCTGTTAAGTGAGATATCGTCGCATGTTTGTCGACACATCCTGATATATTTCCCGTGAGTTTGCTTTTCTTGTAGGCCTTGTTTTTTAAAAATTGCTACAGCACCCTCTGGTTGGTCAATTTGCATGCCAGTCAAACGGCCCTTTCCTGTCAAAGTAGGTGGTCCCAAACCACATTAAAACACAAAATGCACCAGATTCTCTGACGATAAGCAGAAGTCTGGCTTGTAAGGCTACAGCATGAAAGACTGACTAAGCTGAGGCGGTGAGCTAGCACGTAACTCACCTACACACTGGTCACCATTCTTCTGGTAGCCCGGCTGACACTGGCAAAGAAAGGAGCCTCGGGTGTTATAGCAGATTTGATCCGCACTGCACGTGTGCCTTCCTCTAGTGCACTCATCTATATCTACAAACGCACAGAAACAGGAGGTCAAAGGAGTTGCAATAGGATATGAGTGACCTGCCAAAGACAGAGTTCACAGTAGTAGCCACTTGCCTTGAAGTCTTAATTTAGTCTGCACTTTCGTCCGATTTTATGGTACGTTATGGTATAAACTTGATACGGTGTGAGGCAAGTGCGTGATGATTTTGGCATGCAGATTGTACGATGCAAACAGGCGAGGTACAAGCTTCCCTTACTTGTTAGCCACTTTAGCTTGGTAGCTCCAGTGTAAAACAGACATTTAACACATTTTGGATCAACAAATACATTTGTGTGGTACCACATAATCCCATGAGTTAATGGGTTTTTACAATACACTGGTGAAAATGTACATTTTTAATAGGTTAACAGGCTCCTCCAATAACATCTGGACTACAACCTCTTTGGTCTTAGCTGAAGAAGACACTGTATGTTCTAATATACAAATAAAGGAATGTTATCTGAACAGCCATTAAGCTTCAAATGTGCGTTTAACCTAAACCTTGAAATGTGAATGTGAATATAACACAGCTAGCTTTGCGCTGATGTAACAGTATGAAGCTAAAATGATGCTAGCAGTGGTAATCTTATAAAAACAAGGCTGAAACTGTGAGATCTGTGCATTAAACATTTAATAACATGCATGGTGATTTAGGTAGGAAACATTTTATTGTTAGTCATTAACAGGCAGGCATGCATACAATAAACTGAGGCAAACCAAATTATGTTGGCCATGATAGTTCAGGTAAGGGCAAAACTGTGTACATTTGTTTTTTTTCCAGCCAAAATCTCACTTGATATGGTTAAAAATTTCATTTTGATCATCAGGCTATATTGTGACAGGCACAGAAACTAGAAAGTAGTAGAAAGAACATAAAAAAAAAGGTTGCTAGCATTAGCTAGACAGTGGAATATTCAGTGTCAAACTCAATCTGGCCAAAGACACATTAGAACTACTTGGCTGTAGAGTGATGATTGGACTGTATGGGGCTCAGGTGTAAAGGAACGAGGCAAAGTGGATTTTTTGCTTGTATAAAAAAGCAGAATGCCTGGACGAATATCAGGCCTCATTCAACAACATCTTCCTAAAATTTTTTAATTTTCCTAAAAATCTCCCTTAAATGCGCTCTTGAGAAAGGTCCTAAGAAAAAGTCTACGTCAGATTCATGACGCGTTCTTAAAGCGGTTTGGTGCAAATCCTAAATAAGAAAACACCAGTTGAAATCAGAATCTTTGTGAAAGCGTGTGAGTTTTAAGAGGAAATTTCATTTTTAAAAACGATTTGTTAATTGTTCTTTTGGGAAATCGCAGGCAAAGCGGAATCTACCTTGTGGGGGGATGTAAGGAAACATGTACATATTTAAAGCTTCACTATGTAAGATTTCTAAATTTGATGCAAATGTGTAGCTGAGTGCAACGTGTGGAAGAACATTTCATCATGTAGGCTGCGCTTAGGCCCCCTTCCCCAAGGGGATGAATCTGATCACCGCAAGAGAATTCGAAGAGAACGTGGTGAAGGACGCGACGAGGATGCCATCATATCTTCATCAATACAACGTTAATTTTCCCTGAACATCGAGCCAGACCTTCTTAATGTGTAAAAACGTACGGCGTAGTATGAAAAACTCCCATTGCTTCCGACTTTCAAATCATTATTTACAGGCTTTATAGACTCACGGCACCAAATCTTAGCTTGTTTTTGTTCTTCTGACTCAGTCATGCTACTTCTTTCCATTTCAATAAAAAAAAATGACAGTGCTGCTTTAAAAATGTTACAGTGTATCGACATAAAGGTGGTCTGAAATAAAGAGGGCTGCTCAGAGATCAGAGTCTAGCTGTGTTCAGGCCTCCAGAGGGGTGTGGTACGAGGTTTGATAAGCCTGATCATATCTCTCCCTAATGATGGCACTAGTGTGCGAAAAACAGGGTGGGTGCATATGAGTCTGTGTGTGTGTGTGTGTGTGTGTGTGTGTGTGTGTGTGTGTGTGTGTGTGTGTGTGTGTGTGTGTGTGGGTGAGGAGATGGGTGGGTGAGTATGTGGTTATCTGATGTGTTGTTTGTCTTTGTGCCTCAAAAAAGCTTCAGTTCACTCTCCTTAGAGAGCTGGCCAACACATAAGCACTCACATTCTTACACAAATGAGTGCATGCATGCGCACAAAGAGGATCAGACACAGGTACAAACATGCACAGCAACTTTCGAGAACGTCTATTAATGCATTCCAAATGAGACTTAACCTCTGCAGGCCTCCCCATTGGCCAATCCACCGGTGGAATAGAAACAGATCAATGGTATTTCTAATTTATATAATCAAATAAAATGTTTCCCCTGTTACTTTGTTATTAGACAAACTGGGGCACTGCCGGGTCTCTGTGTGTGAGACGCTATGACTCTGCATTGAGCTGCTAGTGAGCAACGAGGGGTGAGGTGGGGTGAGAACCCCCTGCTGTGAGAACAACTCACATCTCTCCACAAAGATGAGCATGTGGAGAAAAAAACAGCCAACTGCAGCTTTGCTCATGTCCAAAACGAGTGAACTGACACAAATATTCTCCCACGACAGCATTCAAACACAAACAAACACACTACTGTACATTTTGACTTGCCTTTCCAAAAGTATATTCCACCTTAATGAAGAAAGAATTCCACAGTTCCCCCGGGAACCGCCTCCAAAACAAGTGGAAATTTCTCATTGTGGCTACTCGAAAAAGGGTCACACTGCCTGTGTTTACATGCAAAGACTTTTGGCAATCTGACTGAACACATTCCGATTACAGACTAAGACTGAGGTGTTTATATTCTAATTCTTTCTTCCCAGCATCACGTGAGGTCCAGTCAGAGTGAGATGAGCAGCAGTGAGCAGTGATTGTGTTTTTAACTGCTTTAAAATGACGTCAGACTCAGGAAAACGTCCTTCACACGTCCTTATTAAAGAAGGCCGAGAGGAAGACGTCGTGCTCTGAGACGCATAAGCTGGACGTCCGTCCCACCGCCGTCTTTTAAAGATCAGAGCATGAACTTCGTCTCCTCTGCAGACCAGTTTCTGCTCCGCCGTGTCGAACGGTATAAACTCTCACTGTGACGCGACGCTCATGCAGAACGGACTTAAACTTTCCGATAGGGAATGTAATCGGATACAGGAGTTTACACGGATATTATTCTTCTATTTAATGGATTATTTACAGGATTACCCACCTTGATCAATCGGATAGAAATTGTATTCCGAATGGCCTTAATCGGACTAGCCTATTCATCACTAGGTGATTGAGGTGTGTCCTAACATACATTTTTGCTTACATTTGAAAGCCTGGAAGAAAAAAAGTGATTTAAAAAATTCAATTATAAATACAATGGCTTGCTCAATTCAGTTAAGCAGGACTAATTCTTCTGTCTTTGGAATCAAACATACAGCTTGGAAGCATTTTTAGGGTTGAAGGATTTAAGATCACCTAGTGCTGCCTTCTCTATAATCCACGTATGAAATTGTTTTTAAAAACCATCAAAAACTGGAATATTACTTTTACTTTTATTTTCATGTTAGTTGCAGTTTTAATGCATTTTTTAATTTATACTTTCATCTTGTGCTTTTTAACTGTAATTATTAATATACCCCCTTTTCAGCTATATTATTTGCTTATTTTATTTTTGACCATCTTTTTTCTTTTCTTCCTCTGTTCTTTTTACTTGGTATTATGAAGCACCTTGAGCTGCATTTTTAATGTACGAAAGGTGCTATAGAAATAAAAAAAAAATTTTATTATTACTATTACTATTCATTTTTTTCATTGACCTCTGATGAAATACATGTTGTACCCAGACAAGCAACACTGTGAGATCGATAAACACTGATACACATAAGGCGTGCGTGTAAAACCTATTCTGTCTTTTTAATAAAAGTCGACTCATGACCATGCTTCCTGTTAATGGCATCCAGGTCAGCCAATCAGAGCTGAGGTCATTTACATATATTAGTCACAGCAACAAAAACAGCCTGTTCCCTGTTCTAAGGGATAAACTGGGGTTGAAAATGGTGATGAAAAATGACGGACAACTGTGTTTTTTTGGAAAATAAAATAAATAAATAAAATAAAATTGTAGTAAAAAGCAGCATAAGTGCTGTTATTGAACCCACATGAATGCCTTCAAGCAACAAAACAACTTAAACAGCCAAAACATGACACCAATTCAACTTCGGCCCTCTTCGGATTTTTTACAGCGACAAGTGAACTTAAAAAAAAAAAAAGTGGAATCAAAGCAAAGCAGAAGTTTAGTTTAGATGAAGGAAAGCAATATTTCACACTAATTCAAACACCTTCAAATCTACATCTGTCAATTTAGCCTATTAATATGATCATAACTGTCATCAATCTGTACATTGGCGTTAGCATTAACATCTGCTTGTATATTATATACTAGGCCTTCGGTTTGTCTTTCTCCAAGTCCTATTTTCAGTCGCTCTGTAGCTGTTACCTCTTATTTGCCTAGCCTTGCTTGGCCTTCGTTCGCTGCCTTGTCCTTGGTGTTCAGTTGTTGCTCTTTTTCTGCTATTCATTCAATTCTTTGGCTTCCTTTTCTATTAAACCATCCATTTTTTCCATCCATCCATTTTCTAAGCCGGGATGCTGGAGCCTATCCCAGCAGTCATCAGGCGGAAGGCAGGATACACCCTGGACAGGTCGCCAGTCCATCGCAGGGCAGACAGACAGACAGACAGACAGACAGACAGACAGACAGACAGACAGTCACTCACACCCAGGGGTAATTTAGCATGTCCAATTGGCCCGACTGCATGTCTTTGGAATGTGGGAGGAAACCGGAGAACCTGGAGGAACCCCACGCAGACACGGGGAGAACATGCAAACTCCACACAGAGAGGACCGTGATCGCCCGGCCGGGGAATCGAACCCAGGCCCTCGCTGTGAGGTGACAGCGCTACCCACCGCGCCACCGTGCCGCTGAGCGTTAAGCAACAGATATTCTGTGCCCTAGTGATTTATAATAACTGCGATTTGTAAGGGTTTAAACTCCTGTTGGTTAGTTAGTGGGTCAGATTGCGAATCCTCTTTCTGCCCAAACCTTCACGTCTGCCTGTTACAGAACATCCCCCTCTGGTTTTCCGCTGCTCCCTTATTTTACGTTAACACCACCAGGCTAGAAGGGTGAAGGTCAAGTGCATCCTCCAGTGCATATGAAGCATTTCACTGCACCATTGCAACTACAGGCCATAAAGCATTGCTGAGTGCTTCAACACGCTTGGAGGAGAATGCTAATCACTCGATTCTGTCAAGCAGCCGTGTACAAGCTGGCTGGTGTTGTTCCGTGGACTCACTTCCCATGTGATTCTGATGCCTGTACATGCCTCTGAGTGATTCACAGTGCTAGAGTAAGACACTACTGTGTGGGGGAGGAAGCACTTATTTGGAAGCTAATTAACTGCGATTACCATCACTTGTATGCATGAAATGAATGAAATAAAAACATTTTTCTCTTGGAATTACAAGTAAAATATGGGCTTAGTGTCTAATGTGAACACGGCCTTAGACAAATACTTAGCAGTAACCAGCGGCGAACTGTGCCCTGAAGGATTAAGAAGAGTTTTAAAACAAACATGCGCTCTTCTAATAGTCGTCCTCCCTCCCTCTGTCTTTCTCCAACTGACTTTAATGATGACTGCGGCTTTGAACTGCACTGGGATCTCCTACGGAGGGATTTTCACAGCGCTAAACATGATTGATCTCAGTACGAGTGCTCCAGAAGTCGTGGGTGGTCCGCAGTTACCCACCCTATAGAAAACAGACAACAAGTGGGATTTTTCCTGAAATTAGTCCATGGCACATCTCACTGAAAAGCAGAGGAGCTCGGAACTGAAGAGGACCAACAGGACTCAGTGGTGCGAGTGGATCAGACACAGCAGTGGTGCTGGAGTTTTTAAACACTGTGTCCACTCACTGTCCACTCTATTAGACACTCCTACCTCGTCGGTCCACCTTGCAGATGTAAAGTCAGAGACGACAGCTCATCTGCTGCTGCACAGTTTGTGTTGGTCATCCTCTAGTCCTTCATCAGTGGTCACAGCACGCTGCCCACAGGACACTGCTGGCTGGATATTTTTGGTTCTCAGTCCAGCAGCACTGCTGTGTCTGATCCACTCAGACCAGCACAACACACACTAACACACCACCACCATGTCAGTGTTACTGCAGTGCTGAGATTGATCAGCTACACGTCCTGTCAGACCCACAGCGCTGAATGGTCTTCTCACAGTGGAAGGATGGACAGAAACACCTGTGGATGTTTTCAGATCTGAAGCAGCTTGATCTTCTCCTCTCTCTCAGAGATCAAAGCTTTCAGCGCTGTTTATCTGATGGGGGAGGTTTTGGTGGCTACCAGCTCTTCCAGGTGGTTGTTAGGAATAGCATTTAGTGTGTATCAAGTTTTCCCTTTCTTATGCAAGTGGATTATCTTGTATTTAATCTCCTCAAAAACATCTTCTTAGAAATGAATAACTTGTACTTAAAGGCTATTTTGACTCGAGATTTAAAAAGAATAAAAGGTGGTCTCAGACTGTCAGAACAAAACATTCTATCTACACAACTGTTCAGGAAAAGCTGAAAAATTCCATTTCAAATATATGTTGTATCATTTTGCACCATTTCCTCTGGTCTATTCATCATGAAAGTTTCATGTAATGATGTAAAAAAAAGTTATAATGTATTTTTCTCACAATAGTAACTGTAACCATACCGATGGCTAGAAAACACTCTTTACTGAGAAAAGAATGAATCATGCAGCTTTTATTAAAATCAGGACTAGTTTGTTGGTATCTTGTAGGTTTTTGTTCTGAAAATGTATAAAAACAAACATTGATAGACACACACACACACACACACACACACACACACACACACACACACACACTTAGACACACATCCACCCACCCACACACACTCACTGAGAGTGATGTCATTTTGGCCACAGGCCCCACCTGGAGCCTTAAGTCTGAGTAAACAAAATTTCGGAGCCCCGCTTGGTCCCCGTTCCGCTTCCACCTTCCCAAAACCTCCCAAACTTGGGCTGACCTCCTACTCGGCCACCACAAGAGCTAGCGTGAGCAAGCACCGTCAGTGTTTGTGGAAAAAGCGGAGAGTCCTCTCTCTCTCTCTCTCTCTCTCATTGTCTCTCTCTCTGTCTCTCTCTCTGTCTCTCTCTCTGTCTCTCTCTCTGTCTCTCTCTCTCTCTCTCATTCTCCCCCCCCTCTCTCTATCCCTCTTTCTCTCTATCCCTCTCTCTAACCCTCTCTCTCTCATTCTCCCCCCCCCCTCTCTCTCTATCCCTCTTTCTCTCTATCATTCTCTCTCTCTCTGTCTCTCATTCACACACACACTCTCTCTCTCTCATTCACACACTCTCTCCCTCTCTCTCATTCACACACTCTCTCCCTCTCTCTCTCTCATTCTCTCTCTCGCTCTCTCTCTCACTCTCTCTCTCAATCCCTCTCTCTCTTTCTCTCTATCCCTCTCTCTAACCCTCTCTCTCTCAATCCCTCTTTCTCTCTATCATTCTCTCTCTCTGTCTCTCATTCACACACACACTCTCTCTCATTCACTCTCTCTCCCTCTCTCCCTCTCTGTCTCTCTTTCTATCTCTCTCTCTCTCTCTCATTCACACACACTTTCTCTCTCTCTCATTCTCTCTCTCTCTCTCTCTCAATCCCTCTCTCTATCCCTCTTTCTCTCTAACCCTCTCTCTCTCTCTCTCTCTCTCTCTCTCTCTCTCTCATTCACACACTCTCTCTCTCTCTCATTCACTCTCTCTCTCTCATTCACTCTCTCTCTCTCTCTCTCTTTCTCTCTATCCCTCTCTCTCTCTCACATTCACGCTCTCTCTCTCATTCATGCTCTCTCTCTCTCTCTCTCTATCCCTCTCTCTCTTTCTCTCTATCCCTCTCTCTCTCTCTCTCTCTCTCTCTCTCTCTCTCTCTCTCTCTCTCTCTCTATCCCTCTCTATCCCTCTCTCTCTTTCTCTCTCTTTCTCTCTAACATTCACTCTCTCTCTCTCTCATTCACTCTCTCTCTCTCTCTCTCTCTCTGGCCATCTTTCTGTCACGCAAACTCTCAGTGAAAGATTACCCCTTTAAATACACCACACTGTTCCTTTAACAGCCAAATGTGCTCTGACAGTGAATAAACTACAGAAGAAGTGACCCTAAGCAAGACCAGATCCAAAGACTCCAGCGATGGGCAGTAATTAACCTCTTAAACTCCAAGAGCCTTTATGGGGACCTGCACTTTGATTCCTCTCATAACTACATCACTTGTTCCTCATAGCAGTTAACAGATAATCAATTACGTCCACATTTTTAAATTACAATGCTTTTTCGTTATATACGGTTACATGTGTCTCAAAAAGGGGCCTGTTTGGATGCATAAATGGTGGAGACAACAAATAAAGTGGACTGTCAACATTAAATCAGTCAGAACTGCTATTTATGTGTGTAGCAATGAATCTGCCACGTTCAGTAGCAGCTTAAAGAAGCAAAGACAACAGAGCAAAGGGAGGTAAAAGGCACGATGAATGGCACCACTCCTGTTTTGGTGTTGGCAGGGTTAGCTAGCTGATTGGCTAAGTGCTGCACGTTTGCGACACAGCATATCTAAAGCTAACGAACTGGCCTTTGGGCTTCAACAGGGTAACAAGGGCAACACTGGGCAGCTAGCTAGGTCATGTTAGCTAACGTTAGCCAGCTAATCAGCTAAGTCACTGTCTACTCACAGTGGCAATCGATTACAAGTTAGCCTCAGTAGCATGCTAAGCTAACCCATTTACCATAAACAGGCAAACATACAGTTGCTCTTCCGATACTACGGTTTAAAACCATGAATGTACTTTAGAAACAGTTCCTCTTCGATTTGGTGGGCTTACAATTCTTTTAATTGTACACACGAGGGTGTAAAAGGCAGCTGGCTCTGCTACGTACGGCTAAAAACAGCATTCGCTTCCACGGTTGAAGAGGACTGTAGCACATCTACGACAGTGTGTCTCATTGTTGTTCTCATAGAGAAAGCGTGATGCACATTGGTGTGAGGAAATCACACATTGATGAGAAATATGATTGAGAAGCTACCGAGGAACGCTAAGCCAAAGCTAGCCTCGTCGTTTATGGCATTTATGTTCGTTTTAACCCTTTAAATGGCCAGAATCCACCAGCAGCTCCAAAGTTTTACCACACACTTCTATGGCCTAAGCATAATTCAGCCACTTTAAACTGCTGTCCATGTTGCAACTGAACAAAAAGCCTTAGTATGTAATAAGTGTGAGATTGCAAGGGGTTTGCATAGGACTAATCAGTGGTAAATATTAAGAACTTAAGAGAACTTCTGCAACTGTGGCTGAGTTTCAGATGAGTTGCAAGATGCGTTAGATCCTGCAACTCAAGTGAAATTCAGTTTGATGTAGGTTTTAAGCGACTAAAGTTGTATGCAAGTTTTACTGGCAAAGGCAGCCTTGTTATTCGCCAAAAGAATTTGCCAAAATCTGCATCCTTTGATGGAACACTGAAGGGAGGGGTCTATAATTGTTGGAGTGTCAAAACAGCTTCAGCCAGGGTAAATAAAACAGCTATATTTGAGATATAAATGTCACGACCCTGAACCATTCTTGACCCAATGAACTATTGTAGAGCATCCCATTAAAGCCTATCTGTGGAAAACACTGGCACTGCGGAACCTGCAGATGGGCAACTATTTACAAAGTCCAGACAATATTGCTAAAGTTTCACTGTGTAAAGCCAGTGACTGCAAAAGGGCATTTATAAGACTTTTAAGCAACTAAAGTTGCATGAAAGTTTCACCGTGTAAAGCTAGTGAGAGCAAAAGGCATTTGTAAGACTTTTAAGCAAGTAAAGTGGCATGAAAGTTTCACTGTGTAAAGCCAGCAATTGCAAAAGGCATTTGTAAAACTTTTAAGCAAGTAAAGTTGCATGAAAGTTTCACTGTGTAAAGCAGTGACAGCAAAAGGGCATTTATAAAGACTTTTAAGCAACTAAAGTTGCATGAAAGTTTCACCGTGTAAAGCTAGTGAGAGCAAAAGGCATTTGTAAGACTTTTAAGCAAGTAAAGTGGCATGAAAGTTTCACTGTGTAAAGCAGTGACTGCAAAAGAGCATTTATAAAGACTTTTAAGCAACTAAAGTTGCATGAAAGTTTCACTGGCAAAGCCAGCCTTGGGTTGCCGGTTAATGATGAATCACTGATTAATGATGGTCAGCTATTCGTCAAAAGAATTTGCCAAAATCTGCATCCCGTAAGGCTTTGGATGGAACAATAAAGGGAGGGGCCTATAACTGTTTGAGTTTCAAAACAGCTAGCCTCAGCTAACTCCTGCCAAAATTGATGAACCCAGTACAGCAGTACAGTCAGAACTTGAGACGTCTAGCTCCTGTCAAGTCCTGCAGAAAGCCTGTTTGTTCTCAGCTTTGAGTGATCCTTCTACTGTGGTGGGACATAATTACCGACTGTCAGACTTCACAGAACAGTCAGCCACACCCAGGCGCTCTAAACTGAAAACACATGTGACCATGCAATTTTACAGCCCATGTACACCAACAATAATGTAACTTAATTGTTACAGCATTGCAGATGCTTGTAGCAGCAGATACAAGCATCAGCAATGCTGTAACAATTGTGTGTTTCAAAACAAATACGAAAACTCAAGAAAGGTGACAAGATACCAACCCCAAACTTGCTATGAAAACATCAGCATGATTTTAACATAAAAACTAACGGTTGTTGCGCCCCTTACACTAAAATACCAATAACTAATAGCTATTATCCTTTGTGAAACCTTTCGTAACCAATCACTATATAAACTGATATCATTTTAAAACTCATTATTTGTGTCTTATGCGCTGAAAGGCCTGTAATTGTTTATAAATCTATATGGTGAGTAGTGCTTGGACCCCGAAGATCGCTGTTGCAGCTGTATTTATCAATAGTCACTGTGCAGCTCATTGTGGTCATAACAGTCCACAGAAAAGAGTCATTCAGATTGGTTTGCCATGAAATGCTCAATTTTAGAGAAACTTGATGAGTTAGAACTGTTCATAGTGGTGGTGATAGGAACCAGACGCCCACCTCTAATAGCTCCCTCACAGAGAGTTATTACTTGAAATGTTTATGAATTCACTGCCTAAAACATGGTTCTACAATAGGTTAGAGATGAATTTGGGCCTATGACATTCATGACCCCATGAACCATTGTAGAGCCCCTTACAGCCCATCTGTGGGAAACACTGGTATGCAGATGGGCAGCTGTTTACAAAATCCACATGTTATTGCTACGGCACAGTATAGGGCTTTTGTAAGGCTTTTAAGCCCTTAAATGGGCCAGACTCACCAACCGGACCCACAGGGTTCCATTCTTTCCTCTAATACGTAAGCGTGTGCACTGGTTTCCATGCGCTTACTGAATAAGTCTTAGAATGTATAAGCCTGATAAACTGAGTTACATACATATCAGTTTCACACTTACCAAATAAGTTTAGCCACTGGATAATAAACTTCGAGGAGTTAATTACAAAAGTATGTCATAACTTCAGCACTATTAAACACATCAGTTTGAAATGGAACAGAATGGTCCTAAAGCTGAGAGGCCACCCGGCCGCCCTGTGTCCTTCCACGAAGCTCCACGAAGCTTCAGGCCTGGTGGTAATTGCTGTTTAGCTATAACTCACATAAAATGCTCTCTTTTTTTCCACCAGATCTGCTGCTGACATGATAGAACTTGCTGTAATCACCACACTTGGGGGCATTTGGTTTGTGTTTTCCCTGAACCATTGTAATGGAAATTGGGATGTTGTCCAACAAACTACTTGAGTCATCTCAATGGACAGCAATGCTGTTTGGTTCCATTTCTTGGATAGCATGAATGCTTTGGAAAAGAACCTCAGCAGGGACGATGTATTCACTAATAAAATGATCCATTAAATTGCACATCAATTTTATATGCCTGTCATGTGCTGGCCTTCAGGGAATACACACTCCAAAAGCCTTTAAAATTTCCTGCACGCATGACAGCACAACATACTGGCTACGGATTTGTACTTGCAGAGGATTTGGAGTCAGTGATGATGAGGGAAAGTGGTAACACGAACACCTAAAACACTTAAAAACATCGGGCCTCGTTCGGGCAACACTTAAAAACATCGGGCCTCATTCAGCAACACTTAAAAACATCGGGCCTCATTCAGCAACACTTAAAAACATCGGGCCTCGTTCGGGCAACACTTAAAAACATCAGGCCTCATTCAGCAACACTTAAAAACATCGGGCCTCGTTTGGGCAACAGTTAGTTAGGAGTCAGTGATGATGAGGGAAAGTGGTAACACGAACACCTAAAACAGGTTCCATCCTACACTTAAAAACATCAGGCCTCATTCAGCAACACTTAAAAACATCAGGCCTCATTCAGCAACACTTAAAAACATCGGGCCTCGTTCGGGCAACACTTAAAAACATCAGGCCTCGTTCGGCAACACTTAAAAACATCGGGCCTCGTTCGGGCAACAGTTAGTTAGGAGTCAGTGATGATGAGGGAAAGTGGTAACACGAACACCTAAAACAGGTTCCATCCTACACTTAAAAACATCAGGCCTCATTCAGCAACACTTAAAAACATCGGGCCTCGTTCGGGCAACACTTAAAAACATCAGGCCTCGTTCGGCAACACTTAAAAACATCGGGCCTCGTTCGGGCAACAGTTAGTTAGGAGTCAGTGATGATGAGGGAAAGTGGTAACACGAACACCTAAAACAGGTTCCATCCTACACTTAAAAACATCAGGCCTCATTCAGCAACACTTAAAAACATCAGGCCTCATTCAGCAACACTTAAAAACATCGGGCCTCATTCAGCAACACTTAAAAACATCGGGCCTCGTTCAGCAACACTTAAAAACATCGGGCCTCATTCAGCAACACTTAAAAACATCGGGCCTCGTTCAGCAACACTTAAAAACATCGGGCCTCATTCAGCAACACTTAAAAACATCAGGCCTCGTTCGGGCAACACTTAAAAACATCGGGCCTCGTTCGGGCAACACTTAAAAACATCGGGCCTCGTTCGGGCAACACTTAAAAACATTGGGCCTCGTTTCATCTTAAAACCCACTTATATGGTTTTGAGAAAGATCCTGACATTCACTGATGTTTTCTTATGTGGGATTTGTTCATAGGTAAGAACAGAACCTACACACACTCAAGAGGCCGGAACGGTTCTGTGCTTTAAGAACACATGATGACTCTAACGTAGATCTAACGTAGATATAACGGATCTTTCTCAAGAACATATCTAAGAACAAACTTAGGAAGGTAGTGGAGAATGAGGCCCAATGGCTTCTAAATGGTTCTTGGTTTGGAACCACAGATCTTCGAAAAACATTTAGTTTGCTTAGAACCTTTACATGATGTGGAAGTTGTGTAACCTTAAAACAGGTTCTTCACACACCTCATTTAGAAAAAAGGTTCTTTAATCTTTTTTTTTTTTTACAGCAGCCATAACATGCATGCTGTTTATGTACATGCATCTTCATACACTCTTAAAAAAGAAGATTCGTCATGGAGTCTTTAGTAAAGGAAATGGTTCTACATAGAACCATCAACACTTAAAAAAAACGTTCACATGATTTAAGAGGTCTTTGCATTGTGAAAGCGTTTTTTAGATTAAAGGAGAATGTGTTGTACCTGGTTCTATACAGAACCTTTTTGAAAAGTATTATGTAACCCCAAAAAGGGTTCCACTATTGCTGCAAGCCAAAAAAACCCTTTTAGGTACTATATAGAACCCTTTTGCTATTAGTGTAGACAAACAAGTGAACAAAAAAAAAGTCAAAAAAGTTCTTTTTTTTGACAAAGTGTTATGAATACAACATAGAACCATAAACATGCAAACAATCCTTTGCATGACTAAAGCGTTCTTTGCAACAAAAAAACTAACAGAGAAAGTGCTTTAGATGGTTCTATTTAGACCCCTTTTGAAATTGGTTCTATATTGCATTAAAAAATGGTTTTTCTATTGCTACATGCTTGACCTCGCAACAATAGAAGAACCCTTTTTGGTGCTATACAGAACCCTTTTCAGAAAGGTTCTTGAACAAAATACAAAAGGTTCTCCATTAATCTTAGGAATGCTTTTACTAGACAACACAACTCTTTTATCATGCAAAGGGTTGTTTAAGTGTTCATGGTTCTACACAGAGAACCCTTGAAGAACCATCTTTTTTAACAGTGGGGAAAGCTGTGGCTGCCTGGTTGAATTGTTCGCACTCCTCTTTCAGCCCTCATTGCTCACTAGCAGCTCAACACAGAGTCAACGAAGTTCTAGATCATCAGAAAACAGATTTCCAGGAAAAAAAACTTTGTATTTGATTATATCAATGAAAAATATTCAAGTTGATTTCTATTACGCCAGCAGACCCCATAAAGACTTTGAGGGTTTGTAAGGGAGCTGAAAGTGGTTCTTCTAAGGCATCTCTCCAAGGAGCACATTTTGGCGTGTTTATTTTGAAGCGTATAATTCCTCCTGAAAATGGTGCCAATGCATATGATATTACTGCGTGTGCTACTTCACACTGCCGAAACGTTTCTGAGATTTAAACTTCTCAGAGCTTCAGTTCATTCATTGGCCTTTCAGTCAGTGATAAAATGCAGAAAACGGCTCCTCGATTCACCCTAAAACGGTTGGTTCATGTAGTAACAAGTCAACTAGTTTAATTCAACTTTTAAAATACTCTGAATGCTTTAATCAAAGTATTTTTGAGTTGACAGAAAGTAGTTCAAATGTTTGTTACCGCATCGTTTTAGGTAAATCCAGTGGTCAGCTCTTCTGCTGCCCTGTCGTAGCTCCACAGCTGAATCAGATCAGCAGGTAATAATAAAATAATCCTCCTCTACAGTAAAATAAAGCTCTGCTGATCCTTCAACACAGTTTAACAGTAAATGGTCTTAAACGCTGGAGTTAATGTAGAACTGCTGATTCACCCTTTAACCCTGAAGATCAGCGCAGATGGCTGGTCACCATAGCAACACAGACGACAGTCTCGCCCAGCTAGTAGCTACGAAACGGCAAAGAGAGAGATTTAAGACGGACATCGATCATTTGGAGATGAATGGACTTATTAGTGTTTATAATCAGTCCAGCTGGTTTCCTGATACGTTTAATGTGCGGCGAGAAACTGAAACACTAAAAAGGCTTCTCATTCAAACTTTCCCTTCCCACCTTAAATGGTACAGCATCATGTTCTGGTGTCTCAGGCACAATTTAAGGTGGAACTGGAAAAATACGAACAAGAAGCTGGCAAATGAGAATGAGAAGCGACTCCAACCTCGTAAAACGTTGAATATTGAGAGACATTTTACAAGAAAATGTTCTACTTTTGAGGAAAAGTTTCCTGCTGGAGATGCGAGAAAAGAGGCTGAGCTAATGCTTACAAAAGCCAAGTGTGTCTGTGTTTCCATTTATATTATATTTTTTAGCCTGTACTAGCACATTAGCACACACACTGAGGTGTATTTACATCCAAGATGTTAAAATGGACATAAAAAGTTGGGGCTCCCACGATGTTTGATTTTTGTTGAAAAGACAAATGGCTCTTCTAAACATTCGGGTTGCAATCCCTGGGTTAAACCGACGACCCACATGTGTGTCAGGCTCCAGTCCTCGTGGGCCAAAACACTGCAGACTTCAGCACACTGCCTCATTAAACTCACCTGATTCAGTTCATTAGCTAATCAGCCAGGCCCCCATGAACGAATTCAGAGCATTAGATGAGGGTAAACGCTGATCTCCACAGGACTTTGGCCTGGAAGGTCCCCAGTTCTAGAATGTAGGAAAAGGCCCAAGTGAAGCCAAACAGCTCTGATCTATTTCCTTCTGGAAACCGGAATTTATTTGGACTCACTGTAGAACTGAATCTCTCAGATGAGAAGAATTAGCTTTCCAAATGATCCACACTCAGCTGACCTTCTTCCCGGGCAGCAGAAGCTACGGATGCTTTGATGCTTCACCAGTCAGCGCGATACATGCCTTCTGTCAACCGAATCACTTTCATTTGCGTGTTTAGGAAGACAGATAAGCGTCACGCAAGAGCTCCATCTGAGAGTCATTAGCTGATCTGTTCGCTTTCTTGATTGGTGCCGATTTTATTGGCCGCGTCTTCAAAGGTGCGAGATCACACCCGCATTTTTGTTCCGAGTTCCAGAGTCTTGTTTCTGTTAGATAAATATTCAAGTCACATTTGTTAGACAACAAGGTTTAGAAAAATGTCTTTCTGGTGCCGATCAGATGCCAGCTGGGGAGAGAGCGTTGCGCAACCGTCATATGAGACAGACAGATCTAAGGCGTAACTCTGAGCCACTGGAGGGGTCAGCATCTGCTCAACCACACCCAGGAATTTGCGGCAACCCAGGGCACACTGCAGGCTCGTAATAACACGGCCCATCCGCTAACACCGAGAAACAGAAGGAGGAATCCAGACCTGCCGACTCTGACGCAATAGATATCAGAGCTGTCAGAGCAGTGCCAGAGAAAAGGTTAGGAGGACCTCCGGCGAAGCCGTTCACGCTCTGAGGGCGGAGGGAATGTACTGTTCTGGACACGAGAAGGAAAGGATTTAACAAAGGCTGAAAGAGAGGCTCTGAAGAGATTTTTGCCATCAGCTGTCATTCTGAGCAAGAAAGCGTATGAACAAATGGCTCTGACATCCACGATGAGCTAAAGATGTTAATGATCTGAGATCCCACCTGAATGTGTGCCTGTGTGGTTCCGAAAGCGCAGTGCTGCATCCATCCACACTGTCCCATGGTTCTCTTTAAGGGTTCTTTCAGAAAGGGAATGGTTCTATTTAGAACCCTGAGGCCTATATAGAACCGTTTCCTGCTTAAATGCATGGTGAAATGGTTCCTCACACCGACAGAGAATGCGTTGCAAATCGCTGCCGTCGGAATAAAACCTCGAATCTCCATTTTTGTCGTTTTTCAGTTTTTGACATAGTTTGAAAAGGCTGCTGTTCTGCACATTGTGTGTAAATTTCATCAAGAATGGACCAAAAGAAACGGCCCAAAATCACCCAGAAAAAAAGTCTGGTTCCATTGACTTCCATTAATAGTAAAGTAGGGTTTTTCCTCCTCCTGTAAAGTTACAATTTTAGAGATACGAGGTTTTGTTTCAACAACGGTGATATAGTATCAAAAAGGGTTCTGTGGAGCTTTTAACAATAGAAGAACCATTTTAGTGCTGGACAGAACCATTTTCAAAACAAAGAAGCATTTAAGCATGAAATAGCTCAGAACTACAGAGCTCAAGGTTCTAAACAGAACCACTGACTTTACTAAAGAGCCCTTGAAGAACCGTCTTTTAACAGGTCATATTTTTAGGTGCATTTTGCAGAAACTGATCGAGGAGTGCATAACGTAACTGCTGAATATCCAACTGCATTTGCTGGTTTTCCCCATTTTGTAATCATTATGTACCTTTTCCTTTCATTCGTTCCTCTGCCATCCCTCCATTCTTCCACACACTGCGAATACTGTTACCTAAGCTGATTTGATTCCAGCTACTCTGTTTAATTGAACTTAACGCATCACTGAACTATTTACTTGCATGATTGTTTTTCCAGGTAAAAATATGTTATGAGCTATGCTAAATCGGGTGAATCGGGCTTCCCATTGATTTTAGGAGGTAATATACTGTATATATTCAATTCTGACTCAGGAGCCTTTATCTTAGCTCACTACAGCTTATGTCCTGTTAGAAAATCCTAAATCGAGATGAATTCATTCATTGTCTGTTACTAAGCAACCAACAATACACACACAGTTGAGATGCAAAAAAAAAATGGATACAGAAAAAAAAAAACAAACTGGACGTTTTAGTAACGTAAAAAATGTTAGGAATATAATGCAAGTTCCAGTTTAAACATCTTGCTTCCCTGCCACGCTATTTCTCCTAATAAACAGCCACACACTTCACTGCAGTGGGCTTCAATGCAAACTGGCTGTTTGAGATGTTTTTAGGTTATTGAAGTATGTAATCAAACCCGGGGCCTGTCGGTGGGCCCTGGCCATTTAAGGGGTTAAAAGAAAGGACTTCGGACATGGTGGGCAAGTGAGGATTACAGTCATATGCAAAGGTTTGGTTGCCCATGTGGACAAATGAAATTTTTGCCCTGTACATTTTTAACGTACTATTACTGTTTATTTGCTGTACGTTACTTATGAGAAAAACATTTAGAGCATGTTTTATATATATAAAACATCAAATTCAGAATGAGTGAATATTTGCAAAAAAACAAGAAATGCATAAATAAATAAATAAATAAATAAATAAATACACATAAAGAATAAATACTCTTTCCATTGTTTGTAAATTTGATGATGAATGGCCTAAAATAAATGACCCAAAATGACACGGGAAAAATTCCGGTTCCCTTGACTTACATTGAGAGTAAAGTAGGTTTTTTTCCTTCTCCTGTAAAGTTACTATTTTGGAGATACAAGGTTTTCTTCCATGTATATATACACAATTTTCACTCTGTGAAAACAAAATCTGACTAAGGGCGTTCACACGTTTGTTTATGACTGTATATAAGATAATGAACTTGCATGTTTATCCCACGAACATGAGTGTTTCTGTAATGCGGACCTGTGCAAACTGTTCCAAGGCAGCTTTCTACTCACATTTCATGTAAAGACAGGTCCTAACAGTAGATCACAAAACCACATTCGACTTTCCGATCTGTCTGCTGAAGACATGCAAAATTCAGCTAAACTGTACGCCGGGCTAACAAGAAGCTGACGGAATGAGCTTTTCTAATGCAAAACAACACCACTTAGTCCTGCACCACTGTGCACCAACGTCGCTTCAGCAAGTACGGGCCCTTCAGCTCAATCCCTTTCAGCGCTGAGGTCCTTCCTGAGCGAGGAGGGCATGCCGGATGGTTCTTCTGACACGGTGCCAAATCTGTTGGTTTGGTTGGCCAGATGATTCTGGCATCGCACGGAGAACAGAAAGATCAACAATTCCTCACATAGAGGGGCAGGAAGCAGCTGGAGTCCAGCAAACACTGCCCAATAATAACAACAACATCGCACACTTAAGTGCAGAGCCTCATTCAACTCCTCAGTCTTTTTCTTTCCACCGTCGCTGGGGCCAGGCTGAATGCCGAGTAACAGGCCAAATACGCCGTGCTGAAGTGCAGGTAGGACAAAACACAGAGCCAGCGGTTTAATAGGGGGTTGATAACGTCCATATTTTATTACGGTACTGTTATTATCGCCTGAACTACATTATATCCTCCGAGCTAGAAACGGACCTCACTGACGGTCCGTGTGGTCATCGCCGCATGATAAGGCCTTCTGCCGTGCATGGAAAGTGTTACCAGCTTACTCCTATCAGCATCCGCTCTTTGATAAACAATACTTTCAAAACGAACATTTCTGAGAAATAAACACTGATGACATCTGATCTGAAGGAATTTCCTCAGACAAGTAGCTCACTTTTTTTGGGACACACCACACGGACTCAACGTTGCTCTCTAACCAAGCCGCACTTAATACGTGGTTCTTTAGAGCTACAACATTGAAAAAACACTAGTTCCTCAGAGCAGGGCTTCCCAAATGTAGACGCTATTTGTCCCCGAGACAAACTAGAATAATGGGACATAAATTGGTCACAGAGCTCTTTCTGTCCATTTTTACGCATTATTACCGTCCTTTCAATCAACATGTACAATAGGTTAGATTACTCCAGAGACGCTGGAGGACTTTCACCTGAAATGAGTTCATGAAGCCAGTGATAACAGGACCAGATCAGAGCCAGAATTACTCTTTTAGTACTTTTACTTTATACTTAAGTACATTTGAAGGTAAGTACTTTAGTACTTTTACTCAAGTGGAGGTCTAAAGGGATATTATATACATAATATACAGAGTGAGTATGGAGAATGCCAGTGTAGGTGTAATGTACTGTGAGGGCAGCATATGTAAATGATAAGTATGCAGAGTAAAAACTTGTACAGTATTGATCCGTGATAATATGAATAGTGCAGTAATACTAGGACATAAAGTACAGTAACAGTGCAGTGAGTGCAAAGATGCAGTAGTGTTCTATGATAAAAGAATGAATGACATTTGCACTATTACATTACATAATAAGACCGGAGAGCTGGGAAATTAAGATTATGTGACCCTTATCAGTCCCACAACGGGGAAATTTCACCTCCGCATTTAACCCATCCGTGCAAAACACCACATACACACTAGTGAGCACACACACACACACACACACACACACACACACACACACACACACACACACACACACACACACACACACTAGGGGGCAGTGAGCACACTTGCCCGGAGAGGTGGGCAGCTCAATCCGCAGCGCCCGGGGAGCAGTTGGGGGTTAGGCGTCTTGCTCAAGGACACCTCAATCATGTGCTGTGGGCTCTGGGGGATGGAAATGGCGACTGTTGTTAAGTAGCTTAGCAGGTTAGCATATTTATTTGACCACTATTGACCATTATTGAATAATGATCACTACTGCGTTAGCGGGAAATAACCAGTCACGGGTATTTTGCATGTGTTTTGCAGAGGCATGTAGCTCATGGCAAGCGGAAAAAATAGACTTCAAGCTTCGAGTGTAGCAGCCCACCCCCCCTTTCTGATGACGATCATATAATGCACTTTTTTCAATATTTGTTCAAAAATAAGTCATTAAGATGTCGTTCAGAGCAGTTTGGTGTGAAACTTACCACAGTCAGAGCTGTTCACAGTGGTGGTGATAGGAACCAGACGTCCCCCCCTAAAGGCTCCTCACAGAAAGTTCCTACATGAGATGGTTTCGCTGCAAATCAGTGCGACAGAGGAGCTTGTTTTTCATCGCAGCTTTGAGATGCCTGACATTTACCCACAATATTACTCGTGGTTGCAATCTGTTTCTGCTCATGACCGCAACATTCTTAGAGATTATGAATTGATCTGATGCTTATCTTCGAGGTGAGTCATTTCTCCCATCATAATGTGCGAGTGGAAAAAAAAAATAAATAAAAAAATCATCCTCCAGCATTCCAGAAGCAGTTGTTCATGAGCACAGCGTCTCTGCTGAGAACACAGTGTGGTAGTTTTGTGCTCGAGTAGCGCTAATTTGTGTTTGTCATGGCACAAACACAACAGTGAGCTAAATGGTCTTTCGAAGGCGTTCGCCGAGGATCGTTTTTGGGCCTCGGAGACGAGAAAAGTCGAGCGTCACTGAAAAATTATTCTGCACGGGAGAAGTCCAGGCCAAAACTGCAAGCAGAGAAACCTCAGGCTTGGACGACCTGGACATAGCGCTGTTTCGGCACAAGGAAACACGGAGGAGAAATGCCAAAGAACAAGCTGACGACAAGTCTGAGTGACATTAGAGCTGCCTGATAAGTGTCACTGTGGCTGCACGACACATTCCTCTGGAAGCTTAAACACTTATGTAATAAGCTGAGAGCCAGTCCATGGGCTGACCAGAGAAACACTGTAGGACTGACCCTCTAGAGGTACGCTGGTGAATCAGCTCCACTGACCATACAGAATCACTTTTTAGTTCTACGATTACAGACTGTAGTCCCAACTGTTTCTCTGATACTCTGTTACCCTGTTCTTCAGCGGTCAGGACCCCCACATTCTCAGCACTGCAGAGCCACTGATGTAGTACGTGTTGTGCTGGTGCGAGTGGATCAGACACAGCAGTGCTGCACACCTCTGTTAAAAACACTCACCGATGAAGGACTAGAGGATGACCAACGCAAACCGTGCAGCAGCAGATGAGCTGTCGTCTCTGACTTTACATCTACAATGTGGACCGACAAGGTAGGAGTGTCTAATAGAGTGGACAGTGAGTGGACGCAGTGGAAAGTGCACCTATATTTGAATATAATATAATGTATTGTATAAATAAATCATCATAAGGGTGTCTGAATGCATTGAGCCACAAATCCGAGCGTACATATTTTATCTAAGCTGCTTATCCTTGTGGGTTTGGGAGGTGATGGGAGGTGATGATCCCAGCGCTGGGCATAAGGCCGGAAACATCCTGGATAGACCCCATGTCCATCACAGGGCAGATAGCTATACAGACAGTCATACACACTCACACTTAGGGGTAATTTAGCATCTCCAGTTGGCCTGACTGCATGTCTTTGGACTGCAGGAGGAAACCCATGCAGACACAAGGAGAACATGCAAACTCCACACAGAGGGGACCCTGGTTACCCGGCCGGGGAATCGAACCCAGACCCTTCTTACCGTGAGGCAAACGAAATCATTTTGGTCAAAATAATGCAGGCCAGTCAGGTTCACTAGTGTTTTTCAGTATATTACAAGCCAAATAATGAACACTTTAAATTAAGTACAATCATAATATGACAAAATTTGTCCAACTCTTACACTTAAACCTGGTTTAATTCCACTGTGACAAAGCAGAAGTCAATAGTTGATTGAATTTCCTTGTAAACAAAGTCACCCCGAGTGGTTTGGTGTGAAACGGTGCATTGTATGAACCCTGATTTCCTCTTGATAGGAATCAATGGTCATGATATCAACCAGTACGGCTGCCCAAAACCACCAGTGCACCTACACAAATAGGTTGAGCTTTTATCTGGAATATAGGCAACATATACATAACCTTTTTCCTGTTTTAGCTTCCTGTGAGGAGGATGTCTGGATCCCATCACCACCGCTGTGAACAGTTCTCCAGAAGAGTGCGTTTCACGTAAAAACACTTGACTCTGTTTACATCATTAATGATTTAGATGATCGATTATCCAGAAATTTTGGAAAAAGTGGATGGAATTCCCCTTCAAAGAAGAGTGAAAGAGTGACTTCTTGTGCCCGCCATGCATGAAAGCGCATCGCAACTATATGCCTTTAGACCCCTGAAGACCGCCGAAGCAGACAGGCTCTCAGACTGCTCCATACATAAAGACCGTAGAGCCGACGGAACAAACATTTTCTCTCGTTTCCATCCATAAACAGATGACAGTACGTAGTGCCAGTCTGGGGGCTTCTGGTAAATAAATACGATGAAAAGTTCCGTCCATCAGTGGCACTGATTGATTCAGGCTCTGAAAAATAACGTCCAGTCCCCAAGAGGAGGTTGACCTCACCCTGGAAGGAAAAGGAGAATGACCGCATGTGTAACAGGAGGCCGTTTATATGCATCTCTGATGGCCTTTTGCCAGCAGGTCGCGGAAAGAGCAAGTAGGTTTGCTATAGCTTCTACATGCAGGACCCACCACACACAGCGCACTCTTAAATATATGGGAGTCCAGTCCACAGAACAACCTTGAAAAGGTACAGAACATTTACATTACAAGGAGGTTCTCTGAACTTCTACTCTTCACTTCTCATTCGGTTCCTTAAAGAACCATGCATTGGACGCCGGGCTGAATGATTTGGAATAAGTATCTAATTGTAACTAATTGTCCAAAAGCGATTAAATGCAATTACTTTCTTGAAATTAAGATCCAGGCCTTTTTTCACCAAGACGACCAGCACATCCACGTCTCCACCACCTCCAGTTCACGAGCTCAGCGTTACTAGGTTCCATTTCTCCACTGAAAACCTGTGAAAATGTAACGTGTCACTAAAATCGCAGCTCTCGAACTTCAGCAATTGCACTTCTTGATATTCACAGGTTCTTTAGGAGGTTCTTCTACATAGTCGCTCCTAAAAACCCTATTTGGCACCCGTTTTTGAATGAACTGTGTGAGAGAGAGGGAGGGAGAGAGGGAGAGGCGTGGATGGCTATCGCTTCTGTCATCTGACCAAAGAAAACAACTACTAGGAACATGCTTCGGGTTCATCAGCTCCACTTTCCAGTCCAGTTCCCGTACCGTCGCTCTCATGTCACGTTGGTTGTTTCAGTTCATGTTTTTTATAACAGACGAAAAAAAAACCTCAGGCTCCCTCCGAGACCTGAGAAGCACCACCGCATCTTCTCGAATCGCTGCTGGCACAACATCACCGGACAAGAGCGCGCTCGGAGAACACGGACCACGTCAGCTAATAGACGCCTGTGCTGGCTCGATGGAGGGAGAGGGGGGCCATCCTACCCACCCAGACAGAGCGAGGACAACTGTCCTCTCTTGGACTTTGACTCCTGATGACAAGGCCAACGTTTGGATCCGTTAATCACTGCATTCAAATTAGATTAGCCAGACTTTTCACTATCAGACATCAGCTGAGCACAATCTGTGGTTAACCTCAATAGTGGTTGGTCAGTGTAGTGGGTAACACCTTTGCCTTCTACACTGTAGACTGGGGTTCAATCCCCACCTGGGTAACCACCCTACACTACACCAATAAGAGTCCTTGGGCAAGACTCCCAACACCGCCTTGGCCTCCCTGTGTAAAAACTGATCAGATTGTAAGTCGCTCTGGATAAGAGCGTCAGCCAAATGCCGTAAATGTAACGTAAAAAATCTGCAGCCGAGGGTGGCCGAACTTGAGGGGCGGGGACTGATTTAATCTTGAATTACTCAGATCATAGATACACATCCAGAACTAGATGAGTATATATTATATTGTATATTACAGCATAGTGTACGTGTCTGCGGCGTATCCAAAATCATCCAAATATTCGGAAAGGTTTGTAAAAAGAGGTGAATAGCTTGGAAAACCGAGACTTTTGGTTAAATATTTTTGAAGGATTTCACTGGAAAACCGCGAAACAAAGTAAAGAATTTACTGATTTTCATCTTTATGTCATTTGGTCACGGCCACTGTCCTTTACACTGTCAGCCAATTTCATGATGAATGGACCAAGAGAAATGCTCCAAAACCATTTAGGAAAAAAAAACCTTGCCTTCTCCTCTAAAGTTACTAGGGAGATTGTCACTGGCCAGCGTGCTTGGTGCTAACATTACATGGTGATTTCCACAGAAACACGTCGGTTTTCCAGTTTTTGGTATAACGTGAAAATGCTTGTTGCTCTTTAAATTGTGTGTAAATTTCACGATGAACGGACAAAAACAAACGGCCCGAATGACGCCCGGTTCCATTGACTTACATTAAAAGTATAGTAGGTTTTTCCTTCTCCTGTGGAGTTCCCAATTTGGAGTTGCAAAGAGATTCAGACGACCGGCCCACCAGGAATTCTCCTGACTTTTGCCCAGATGCGTCCACTTCTCACGTTAAGCCTGTGGGATCACTCTGTAGGTGTACAATGACCCAAACCAGCTCTGCTCCCACCCAAGAATGGCGAGTAAGCATGGCATAAGCACTATTTGATATCCTGAGGTTTCTTTATTAATGAATTTGTGAGGACTAACAGAGTGGGAGTCTGACGCCGGAGCACAGTAAGCACAATATAAAGCCTGTTAAGCACTAATAGCAGACGAGAAAGTCCCTCCAAAGGCAACACGCCCCTGATTAAGACAAATTCCCAGAGAAATCAAAGACAAGGCTCTCTGTTGACTCACTAAGGCACAATCCACTTCGGCTGGTCCAGCTATGGTGCCTTCTGAATGTGACGGCTTGAAAATCATAACTAAATGAACGCATGAAAATATTTCAATGCTATATTTACATAGATAAACACTATTACACACAGCACTGTTCAAGTTCATGATAATAGCCTTGTCTGGCTGCAGCATTAGATCAGATTAGTGACCCTTATCAGCCCCACAACGGGGGGATTTCACCCATCCGTACACTGAAACACCACATACACTAGGGGGCAGTGAGCACACTTGCCCGGAGCACTTGGGGTTGGGGGGTTAGGTGTCTTGCTCAAGGACACCTCAGTCATGTACTATCGGCTCTGGGAATCAAACCGGTGACTGGAAGCCGGTTCCCTAACCTCAAGCCCATGGCCCCCGTTAGCCACTGTACTACGTCTTTATGTTTATAGTGTCATTTCATGTCAAATATAATCCTGACTGTGCTATACTTCTATAATATCACTCATTTTATATCATGGTTTCAAATTCTAGCAAATGTAGTTACACATTTTCTGTGGTCTCTTGTTTGAATTGTCCCACCTTAAATGGCGCATCATTTACATTCTGGCGCCTCGGGCACCATTTAATGCTGCTAATCTAGACAAACACAGGTGTTCAGGGCTCAATAAGCTGCCACTTTGGTATTTGGTGTTCAGATTTCCAAGGCAACCCACGCTGCCTGCCAAACACACATAACCATCTATTCATGTTCTCCTGATAATTAGGCCTTACGACCCCATGTGGTTTGTCTACCTAAGATCCATTCCTGCTTTACAGCCCCCATAAAGTCAGATGGGAGGAAAGAGCCTTGCTTAACGGTTCAGGATAAACACTTCTGACACGCCAGTAACTCACACCAGTTACTGTTTCCTTTGCATGAATGTACACCCCTCTGTCCACACCTCTTACAAACCCAGCCCACCCCAGCAGGAGCGCTTTACCTCAAGAGCAGCTCAATGTTTGGGCGAATGAATGCGTGAAGCTTCCTCCTGCATCAATTAAGAAATGGAAATAGCTCATATATTACTGAATGTAGAGCATCTGTTTATCAAGGCGCCTCAAAAAGAGCTGTTTGTTTCTAGGTTTAAGACATTTGGGCAACTGCCAACATTTTATGATTGCAGGCCGTGCTCACATACACTCGATAATCCAACCATAATCAGATTTCTGCACTTCTCCGATTACGCAAGCGGTCATGAAATCAGCACACTCTGGTTTCTTAGATCAGAGTAAGGTGTAGAAATCAGGTAAAGAGGCTGGATTTGAGCTCAGTAGTCGGATTCCTCAGTGCTGTGAGCTCTTACTCTGATTTCTTTCGGATCTCTCAGTCCGAGCATGAGTGAAAACAGACGGCGGTACCGGAAATAAGCGAACAGCGTCGCCGCGAAACGCAGCAAAACACAGAAACCAAATACCCGCTTGAGGAAATGAAGGGTTTAAATATTCTTCATCTTCTAGGTGATGTGTGTGTGTCTTTTCAGGTAAAGTAGCTCAATGTTTTTAATAAAAAGCCGCAGCATGAAGTTTTGAGTTTTACGTTACGTTTGCGTCACGTGTTCTTCTGTGAGTTTATCGGCTGGTTGTAAAGCTGAAATCTGATAACTGTCTGACTCACGTAGACCTGGAGTTTCTCCATTATCTGATTTTCGGCAGTTATCGGATTATTAATGCATGTAAACGCTGGGGATGTCTCACCTCTAGCTTTTCTAGCTACTTTTCAAATAAAGAGCATGCTAAACATACACTACTATTCAAAAGTTTGGAATCGTTTAATAATTGCTGTTGTTTTATTGAATAATTACTTATACAGTGTAAATACCTTTAATGTATGAGGCTTTCACAATGTTCGGAAGCTTCCCTCTTCCGTTTTCTCAGTCATTACAGCTCTGTTTGTCGTTCGGGACCCGTCTACAAGTTCTCCATTATAGGGACTTCCTTCTAGTTAGTTGAGACCTAAGCAATTGGGAAGAACTAGCGTTGTTTAATAATCATTTTATTCACCTCTCTTGCTTTTATTTGAATGAAAACAGTGAAAACCTTTAAAAGGTAGCACACAAAAGAACGGCGTTCCAAAGCCCAGGCCGCATTTCTCAACCACTGTGTCGTAGCAGGCCCTTCCAAAGCGAAGGACCCTTCGTAAATGGCCTAGAAATGCAGCCTATGTTCGGAGAGATTTTAAGGATGCATCGGATGTGTCCTTCCAGGCCTTTGGTTACCCACAGTTCTCTGCACATGATCTGATCAAAATAGCTTAAGATTCGTGGAACAAGCAGAAAAAATTCCAGATTAGAAACGTGAAAATCGATACCACGTCTGCGCTGGTAAGCAGAGAAGAAGATATTTCATCAGGATAAATTTTCCCCTTTCAATTTAGCTTTAGCCAGTCGGCATCTGAATGCTCCAGCGAGGCTTAAGGCTAGCACAATATCATCAGACGGCTCAACACGCTTGGAGGAGAACACTAACTCCCAGTTCTCCAGCATCAGCTAAGAGATGCCTACATTAGCTAGCACTGTGCTGAGAGTGTGGTCAATCACGTTCTGTTGGACTCCAGTCGGCTGTGGCATCACGAGGAATTAACCTCGCAATCGTCCAGTAGTCGTGCCGATGCTGAGACAGTTGCACCACTGCAGAGGCCCAATTTTTGTTGCCCTTTGAACTGATAAAAGGCCAACTCGGACCTCTCGATACGGGCTGTGAATCAAATGTAAAGGCAACTCATTACACAGCTGAGCTTATGTAGTTACATATTTACATTTAAGCAGCATAACAACAGTACGTGCCCTAGTTTAAAACAGACCCAATGTTTCCCTTCCACCACTAATAGAGTGCATTCCTTGCCTGACATTCAGAGCAGTAAAAAAAAGACTTGTTCATTTTTTGGTGGTTTCCCCATCATAACACTGAGTAATGAAGTGGGAGATGGAAGTGGAGTTTACACTGGCCCTTTAATGCGGTAAAACGGGCCATAATAAAGTCAGCGGCCCAAGGGGAGCTTCTGGACTCTTTCAATCATGACATCGGGCCAACTTTGGGCTTACTGAGATCCATTAGAGGACCAAGTACGACGCCAGACCCTTCTTCAGAAGGATGCAAAAACCCTTTTCAAAGCACAAACGCACACAACCCCTGCGCGTTCTAACCCCGTTACCGTGAGCAGTGCCACCGAGCCATTACGCTGTAAAGCTTCTTCATCTGTATGTAATTAAAGAGAACCCCAGTGCCCAGTGAGGTGCTGACTTATGACTAAAATAAACCACTGAAGCACAAATGGGCGACCACAGACCACAGCAGCTGCAGAACATGCCAGCTATATCATCCATCATCACTCTTGTTGGAACTGTGCTGACATCTACTTTGTAATTTGCTCTGGTCGTGGTGTAATTGGTCAGAACAAATCATGTGTTGCATGATTCAGCATCCACAAGACGTTTGATGCCTTCAGTTTTTCCAGAGAGACGCTGAGCACTAGCGCTGTACAGGGCATGAGCGCCATAAAGCAAATCTCAACTCACAACACTTTCAGGGAGAAAACAATACAATACTGTGCCAAAAGTCAGAGACCATTCGGTACAATTACATATCTGAGGAGATCAGAGAAGGAAGTTCAAAAAATCATTAAAACCCGACAACATATCGGGCCTCCTAACAACCACCTGGAAAACCTGATATACCCCAAAACTGCCCCCATCAGATAAACAGCACTGAAAGCTTTGATCTCAGAGAGAGAGGAGAAGATCAAGCTGCTTCAGATCTGAAAACATCCACAGGGGTTTCTGTCCATCCTTCCACTGTGAGGAGACCTCAGTGCTGTGGGTCTGAAAGGACGTGTAGCTGATCGAGAAGAACCTCACTGAGAAAAGGAGACGGACACATCAAACAAAGAAGCTGGACGATGGACTGACCGCCCCAGAGACCAGACCTCAGCACCACTGAATGGGTTTGATCATCAACCAGCTTCTCAGACTGAGCTTTGGAGGTGAGGTACACACACATAATGGCTGTTTTGACGGGAAATGAAATAAATGAAGCTCTGACTTTCACACAGTACTGCACGAGGAACATTATATAGACTAATCGTGCATATATGCACACCAATAACACAATAATTATCCAATCTGGGCAGTTATTTGAATATTATTGATCATGGACACAGTTTAGTCTGATTTCTTAGATCAGATAAAAGCCATTATCGAGAGACTTGTTTAGATCACAGGTGCTCTCGTTATCAGATTAACACTTGTAAATGTGTAAATCTAATTACTGCCGAAATCTTGTTACTATGACTAAGTGCATGTAAACGTACTCAGCGAGGTGCCAGTTCATTAGAAACACACTTATCTGCACTAATATGACTCAGACCTGACGCTTTCAGAGCTGCGTGGACACAAATCTGATCTTTTAAAATCCGATTTGAGCCACTTTCATATGGTCTTAGATCGGATACGTATCCAAATTGTGGGCGCGCAACCTTAACGTGACGCTTAGATGGGAATTCTAGTGCTTTTTTCCCACTAAGTGTGCGCCATCAGTCAGTGGATGCAGTTTACAATACTGTCATTACAGTACTGACAATTATTTACATTACTGACGATAGTTTACAGTCACATTACTGACTGTGACTCACAGTAATAGTACTGGATACAGGTTACAGCACTGACAAAAAAATGAGAGTACTGATAATAAGGTATGCTTACATTTCTGACTGTAAGCTACAGTTATAGTACTGTCACTGTCATTAATGTACAGTACTGGTAATGAGAAAGAGTACAAGTGACAGTCACACTACTGACAGACACACTAAATTACAGGTACAGCACTGGATACCGGTTACAGTTCTCACAATGAGTCAGAGTATGAATAATAAGTTATGGTTACACTACTGACTAAGTTGCAGTTATAGTACTGGTTACAGTACTATACAGTAATACTGGTCCTGACAATAAGTTGAATAAGTACTGGGTACAAGCTGCAGTTCTGACAACACTTTAGAGTACTAATAAGTTCCAGTCACACTACTGACTAAGTTAAATATATAAAGCACTGGATACAGTTTACACTAATTTACATTACTGACAATAGGTTAGAGTACTGACTGTAACTTACTGCATATACATTACAGTACTGATAAGTTAAGTTACACTACTGACTGTAACTTACTGCATATACATTACAGTACTAATAAGTTAAGTTACACTACTGACTAACTTACTGGATACACATTACAGTACTGATAAGTTAAGTTACACTACTGACTAACTTACTGGATACACATTACAGTACTGATGAGTTCGAGTTACACTACTGACTAATTTACTGGATACACATTACAGTACTGATAAGTTAAGTTACACTACTGACTAACTTACTGGATATACATTACAGTACTGATAAGTTAAGTTACACTACTGACTAACTTACTGGATACACATTACAGTACTGATAAGTTAAGTTACACTACTGACTAACTTACTGGATACACATTACAGTACTGATAGGTTAAGTTACACTACTGACTAACTTACTGGATACACATTACAGTACTGATAAGTTAAGTTACACTACTGACTAACTTACTGGATACACATTACAGTACTGATAAGTTAAGTTACACTACTGACTAACTTACTGGATACACATTACAGTACTGATAAGTTACACTACTGACTAACTTACTGGATACTGATAAGTTAGTTACACTACTGACTAACTTACTGGATACACATTACAGTACTGATGAGTTCGAGTTACACTACTGATTGTAAGTTACAGTTATGGTACTGGATATAAGTTACAGTTCTGACAATTAGAGTACTGATAGTAAGATACAGTTACACTACTGAGTGTAAATTGGAGTTATAGTACTGGATACAGGTTACAGCCCTGATATTAAGCATACTGATAATAAGTTACAGTCACAATAATGCCCGCTCACTGTATTTCAAGCAGGCAACGACTTGCGAAAGTTTGGATTTTTAATCCAAGTTAATTTTTGTTTTGCACAACATATAAATATTTCAGGGTGAAATGACATCCCAGAATAATAAGCCACTATTAACCTATACAAACAGTTTTACTAAAGCATCTAAAATGCTGTTATTTGAAAATATATATTTACGCCTCGATTTACATCGAAACCACCAGAAAGTTGACCTATACTGTGATAAACATGCCACATGGTTGTGTTTATATTATTAGCTGAGACTAGTGATCGCAAGGCACCTACTGCAAGTGTACCTATTAAAATGAATGGCTGATGAATGGTCCAAGGTAGGCGTACCAAATGAACTGGCAACTCAGCGCAAGTAGAACAGAGAATCAGTGGAACTGCAGTGGAAAAAAGGAAATAAAAAGCCATTAAACGACTTTTCTGCAGAGGAATAAAGTCATAAAACTGTCCAGGCCCGTCTGTTATGTGAACATCCCAAACAAAAGGTAACGTCCATGTTTTCAACGGATGCTGAACCCGAGCCAAAAACATCGGACCAGAAGCAAACGAGGGCAGTGAAAGCTGGCGTTAAGTAGGTGCCCGCGGATGTGCTTGGCAGAGTCGTCTCTCACTACTTAGCAGGATGACAGATAAACAACTCCCCACCGGGCAGGGTCACTGAGGGAATGCGGCTGCTTCCTTCTGTTGTTCACTTGTCTGGCTATCTGTCCTCCTCTCTTTCGAACTGCTGAATGAAGGCTTTGAGCTCCGATGGTCTTCTCAGGTTATGTGAGCACTATCTAAGCCTGAATAAGGTTCCACTCTGCCTCACTGCGCAGTGATAGTCTTTGGGCTCTACCATTGAGATCCATTAGCTAGCACCGCTTTTCACAGGACCGGCTTAATTTCCTACATACAGTTAACTGATATTAAACTACAGTCACACTACTGACCGTGACTCACAGTAATAGTACTGGATACAGGATACAGCACTGACAAAAAATGAGAGTACTGATAATAAGGTATGCTTACATTTCTGACTGTAAGCTACAGTTATAGCACGGTCATTAATGAACAGTACTGGCAATAAGAAAGAGTACAAGTGACAGTCACACTACTGACAGACACACTAAATTACAGGTACAGCACTGGATACTGGATTCTGACAATGAGTCAGAGTATGAATAATAAGTTATGGTTACACTACTGACTAAGTTGCAGTTATAGTACTGGTTACAGTACTATACAGTAATACTGGTCCTGACAATAAGTTGAATAAGTACTGGGTACAAGCTGCAGTTCTGACAACACTTTAGAGTACTAATAAGTTCCAGTCACACTACTGACTAAGTTAAATATATAAAGCACTGGATACAGTTTACACTAATTTACATTACTGACAATAGGTTAGAGTACTGACTGTAACGTACTGGCTACAATTACAACACTGATAAGTTAGAGTCACACTACTGACTAAGTTAAATATATAAAGCGCTGGATACAGTTTACAGAACTGTCATTAATTTACATTACTGACAATAAGTTAGAGTACTGACTGTAACGTACTGGCTACACATTACAGTACTGATAGGTTAGAGTTACACTACTGACTGTAAGCTACAGTTATGGTACTGGATACAGGATACAGGTTATTTCTGACAATAAGTTAGAGCACGAATAATAAGTTACAGTCATACTACTGAATGTAACTTACAGTACTTAGCTATAGTACTGGATACAAGTTATAGTTCTGACGCTTAGAGTACTGTTAGTAAGCTACAGTCACGTTACTGATTGCAAATTGCAGTTATAGTACTGGATACAGATGACAGTTCTGAGAATAATTTAAAGTACTTATAATACATTGTAAGTTACAGTTACAGCACTGGACACAGGTTGTAATACTGAGAATAAGTTACAATACTGAGTATAATATACAATATTATGTATATTATGTACGATAATAAGTTGCAGTCACACTACTGACTAAGTTACAGTAATAAGACTAGATACAGGTTACAGAGCTAACAATAAGTTAGAGGCCTGAAAACAAGTTATGGTTACACTACTAACTGTAAACTACCGATATAGTACTGGATACAGGTTACAGTACCGACTATAGGTTACAGTAACAGTACTGAGTACAGGTTTCAGTAGCTTAGAGTACTGATTATGCATTATGGCCATAATACTGACTATACATTGTAGTGTCACTACTGGCTAGTGGTTACACAGCAGACAAGCGGTTACGGTTTAGAACACCTACTGTACATTATAGGTACAACGCCAACTACGGGTTACAGTACAGACTGTAGGTTAACTAGCTGACTAAAGTTTACAGAGCAATAGTGGTTGTAAGGTACAGTTACAGTACTGAATACAGCCTACAGTACTAACTAGAGTGGCAAGTGACTACAGATTACAGGTGCAATACCATGGATAAGCTACAGTAATGACAACAGGTTACACAATTGACTAGAATATACAGTACAATACTGGCTGTAAGATACAATTACAGTACTGAACAGAGATTACCATACTAATTACAGCTAATTACTGCAAATCACAGGTACAGTACCAACTACAGGTTACATCACTGACTACAGGTTACAGTACTGACACAGTGCACACCATTACAACATCGATACCCTGCATTCTTGGAAAATAGCACTGAAATCTGACACCACACCCCATTTGCAGGTTCTGACGTGGGCGGAACTGGCCGTGATGATGATCCCTTTCCACCAATTCAGGAGGCACACGTGACACACCTCCCCCTGCACGTGATGCACTTCTTTCAAACAGCACGACGTGGGCCTTACCTCTGCAGTAGTTCTGCTCATCCAGGATGAAGCCAGGCGTGCAGCGGAGAATCCTAGAAGACGACACCCTGCGACCCGGACCCCGGCCTGGCTGAACATGTGTCTGAACCTCGCTCTGGCCCTGGCCCGGGCTCTGGGGAGGGTTGGCGGGTGCGCTGGGCTCAGCGGGCTGAGAGGGCTCATCGCCACTGCTCACGAAGATCTGCGCGTTCTGGGGCAGGCAGAGGTAGCCGCCGAAGTGGTTCACACACTTCATGCCCCCTTTGCAGGCGTCGGCCACAATGGCACACTCATCAATATCTGCGGGAAGAGGACAGGAGTAGCAGCGCTGGACGTTTCCACAGCCAGTCAAGTGAATACAGGGAGATGATGCCCTACTAAGTCAAGGCCAAGATCTAGTAAGGCATGGGAATGAGATCCTAATGTGTTAGGATCTTGTTTCACACCTTAAGTTGTGGCCATGCATTAGGATCACATTCCCATGCATTAATAAGTTGTGGCCAAAACTTAACTATGTCGTGACCACGATTTAGTAAGGAATGGGAATGAAATCCTAATGTGTGGCCATGACTTGGTAAGGTGTGAGAACAACTTTACGTGCTGTGGCAACACATTAGAATCTTGTTCCACACCTTACTAAGTTGTGGCCATGCAGTAGGATCTCATTCCACACGTTAATAAATTGTGGCCACGAATTAACTATCTTGTTCCCATGCCCTACCCAAGATTTAGTAAGGCATGGGAATGAGATCCTAATGTGTGGCCATGACTAACTAAGGCGTGGGAACAACATCATGTGCTGTGGTAACGCATTCGGATCTTGTTCCCACACCTTACGAAATTGCATTGGTGACATCTTGTATAAATAAGAGTATTGCATGGCCACTACTTAGTAAGGCATGAGAAAAGATCCTAATGAATGGCCATAACTTACTAAGGCATGATCTTGTTCCCACGCATTACTGAGTCATGGCCAAGATTGACTTATCTCATTCCCACACCAAGTCGTGGCCACATAATAGGATGTCATTTTCACACGTCACCAGCACTGGTGACTTCCTGTGTAAATAAAAATAATGCATCGCCATGAATTAGTAAGGTATGACAACAAGATCCTAACGCATTAGGATCTCATTCCCATGCCTTACTAAGCCGTGACCACGCACTGGGATCTTGTTACCATGTGTTCATAAGACGTGGCCACACATTACTTTCATTTGTATGGGATGCCACCAGCAGGGCTCCATCACACTGTGGAAAACCGTCCACCACAAACCCCAGAAGTGAGGATGGTGAGTGACTCATACCTTTGCACACTTGTCTGACGGGGTCGTACTCATAGCCGTCCGTGCACTGTCGATAAGAGAACACAGGGACTGTTAACACGGCAAGTGTGACCAGGTTTATGAGGCCAGTCCGGCCTCTCTAACGAATACAGACAAACTGACCTCACTTTACACACACACACATACACTCACACACACACGCACACACGCACGCACGCACGCACGCACGCACATACACACACATACACTCACACATACACACACATACACTCACACATACACTCACACATACACACACATACACACACACACACGCACATACACTCACACACTCACACACTC
>NC_051232.1:33160438-33180438 GCF_015220715.1 Pygocentrus nattereri | reverse complement strand
AAAACATTCTGACCACCTCCTTGTTTCTGCACTCACTGTCCACTTTATCAGCTCCACTGACCGTATAGCTGGACTCTGTAGTTCTACAGTTACAGACTGTAGTCCATCTGTTTCTCTGATACTCTGTTACCCTGTTCTTCAGTGGTCAGGACCCCCATGGACCCTCACAGAGCAGGTACTGTTTGGGTGGCGGATCATTCTCAGCACTGCAGTAACACTGACGTGGTGGTGGTGTGTTAGTGTGTGTTGTGCTGGTGCGAGTGGATCAGACACAGCAGTGCTGCTAGAGTTTTTAAACACTGTGTCCACTCACTGTCCACTCTGTTAGACACTCCTACCTCGTCGGTCCACCTTGTAGATGTAAAGTCAGAGACGACAGCTCATCTGCTGCTGCGCAGTTTGTGTTGGTCATCATCTAGACTTTCATCAGTGGTCACAGGACGCTGCCCACAGGACGCTGCCCACAGGACGCTGTTGGCTGGATATTTTTGGTTGGTGGACTATTCTCAGTCCAGCAGCGACACTGAGGTGTTTAAAAACTCCAGCTGCCCTGCTGTGTCTGATCCACTTGTACCAGCGCAACACACACTAACACACCACCACCACCACATCAGTGTTACTGCAGTGCTGAGAATGATCCACCACCCAAATAGTACCTTCTCTGTGAAGGTCCATGGGGGTCCTGACCACTGAAGAACAGGGTAACAGAGTATCAGAGAAACAGATGGACTACAGTCTGTAACTGTAGAGCTCCAGAGTGGCCCTGTACAGGGTGTGTGAGAATGTGGCCCCGGCTCCTCCGAGTCGTGTTAAGTCCGGCTGTTGAGCATCAGCAGGTCAACACGATCCACTGAGACTCGCCGTCCTGACCCACCATAACACAACAGCGCAGCTCAGCACAGAGCACTTTACTACTTTACTGGTGGAAGTAAAGAAGCTCGTTTAATTTAGCGCATAAAGCCGTCATAAGGAAAAGAAACGCAAACAACGCGTTTAACTTAAAACGTTGTTTTTTCCAGCGCGCCAGCCAATCGCGGCGCAGTGGGTGGGGTTTGTAGGAAAACGGGTGGGAAAAGAACACCACTCTGTTTCCTCCGCTGTGGAGCTGCTGAGCAAGTGCGAACACGTCCCCGCGGTGGAGCGCTGTTTTCACGGGCACCGCTCCAGCCTGATCCCCTCTTGTTTCAGCGGCTGCTGTGTGTGAGTGTCAGTGTTTCTGTGTGAGTGTGAGTGTGAGAGTGTGTGTGAGTGTCAGTGTGTCTGTGTGAGTGTGAGAGTGTGTGTGAGTGTGTGAGTGTTAGTGTGTCTGTGTGAGTGTAAGAGTGTGTGTGAGTGTCAGAGTGTCTGTGTGAGTGTGAGAGTGAGTGTGAGAGTGTGTGTGAGTGTCAGTGTGTCTTTGTGAGTGTGAGTGTGTGTGAGAGTCTGTGAGTGTGTGTGTGTGAGTGTCAGTGTGAATGTGAGAGTGTGAGAATGAGTGTGAGAGTGTGTGTGTGTCAGTGTGTCTTTGTGAGTGTGAGTGTGTGTGAGTGTGAGAGTCTGTGAGTGTGTGTGTGTGAGTGTCAGTGTGAATGTGAGAGTGTGAGAGTATGTGTGAGAGTCAGTGTGTCTGTGAGTGTCAGAGTGTGTGAGTGTGTGTGTGAGTGTCAGTGTGTCTGTATGAGTGTGAGAGTGTGTGTGAGTGTCAGTGTGTCTGTATGAGTGTGAGAGTGTGTGTGAGTGTCAGTGTGTCTTTGTGAGTGTGAGTGTGTGTGAGTGTGAGAGTGTGTGAGTGTGTGTGTGTGAGTGTCAGTGTGAATGTGAGAGTGTGAGAGTGAGTGTGAAAGTGTGTGTGACTGTCAGTGTGTCTGTGTGAGTGTGAGAGTGTGTGAGTGTAAGAGTGTGTGAGAGTAAGTGTGTCTGTGTCAGTGTGAGAGTGTGTGAGAGTCAGTGTGTCTGTGTGAGTGTGAGAGTGTGAGTGAGTATGAGAGTGTGTGTGTGTGTGTGTGTGTGTGAGTGTGAGAGTGTGTGAGTGTCAGTGTGTTTGTGTGAGTGTGAGAGTGTGTGTGAGTGTCAGTGTGTCTGTGTGAGTGTGAGAGTGTGTGTGTCAGTGTGTCTGTGTGTGAGTGTGTGTGAGTGTGTGTGTCTGTGTCAGTGTGAGAGTGTGTGTGAGTGTGTCTGTGTGAGTGTGAGGGTGTGTGTGAGTGTGAGAGTCAGTGTGTGTGTGTGAGTGTGTGTGTGTGAGTGTGAGAGTGTGTGTGTCAGTGTGTCTGTGTGAGTGTGAGAGTGTGTGAGTGTCAGTGTGTTTGTGTGAGTGTGAGAGTGTCAGTGTGTCTGTGAGTGTGAGAGTGTGAGAGTGTGTGAGTGTCAGTGTGTGAGTGTCAGTGTGTCTGTGTGAGTGTGAGAGTGTCAGTGTGTCTGTGTGAGTGTGAGAGTGTGTGAGTGTCAGTGTGTCTGTGTGAGAGTGTGTGTGAGTGTGAGAGTGTGTGAGAGTGTCAGTGTGTCTGTGTGAGTGTGAGTGTAAGAGTGTGTGAGAGTCAGTGTGTGTGTGAGTGTGAGGGTGTGTGTGAGTGTGAGAGTGTGTGTGAGTGTAAGAGTGTGTGAGAGTCAGTGTGGCTGTGTGAGTGTGAGAGTGTGTGTGAGTGTGAGAGTGTGTGAGTGTCAGTGTGTCTGTGTCAGTGTGTCTGTGTGAGTGTGAGTGTGTGAGTGTGTGTGTGAATGTCAGTGTGTCTGTGTGTGAGTGTGTGTGTGTGAGTGTGAGAGTGTGTGTGTCAGTGTGTCAGTGTGTGTGTGAGTGTGTGTGAATGTCAGTGTGACTGTGTGTGTGTGAGTGTGTGTGTGTGTGTGAGAGTGTGAGTGTGAGAGTGTGTGAGAGTGTCAGTGTGTCTGTGTGAGAGTGTGTGTGAGTGTGAGAGTGTGTGAGAGTCAGTGTGTGTGTGAGTGTGAGGGTGTGTGTGAGTGTGAGAGTGTGTGTGAGTGTAAGAGTGTGTGAATGTCAGTGTGACTGTGTGTGTGTCAGTGTGTCAGTGTGTGTGTGAGAGTGTGTGTGAATGTCAGTGTGTCTGTGTGAGTGTGAGTGTAAGAGTGTGTGAGAGTCAGTGTGTGTGTGAGTGTGAGAGTGTGTGTGAGTGTAAGAGTGTGTGAGAGTCAGTGTGGCTGTGTGAGTGTGAGAGTGTGTGTGAGTGTGAGAGTGTGTGTGAGTGTGAGAGTGTCAGTGTGTCTGTGTGAGTGTGAGTGTGTGAGTGTGTGTGTGAATGTCAGTGTGTCTGTGTGTGAGTGTGTGTGTGTGAGTGTGAGAGTGTGTGTGTCAGTGTGTCTGTGTGTGTGTGAGAGTGTGTGTGAATGTCAGTGTGGCTGTGTGTGTGTGAGTGTATGTGTGTGTGAGAGTGTGTGTGAATGTCAGTGTGACTGTGTGTGTGTGTGAGTGTGTGTGTGTGAGAGTGTGAGTGTTTTAGAGCAACATCTTCTATTAAAGCGAGCATCCATACACATTTCATTTAGTAACTTTCTGTAAGGAAGCTTTTAGTGGTGGATGTCTGGTTCCTATCACCACCACTGTGAACAGTTCTAGAGTCTGTATGGAGCTCTGGACAATAAAGCACTCTCTAAATGACTGTTTACATTATAATGACATGCGTATCCAGAACGTTTGTAAAAATTGGTGGAACTGCTTGGGCAGTCGTGGGCTGGAGGTCAGGGAACCAGTTCTGTGACCGGAAGGTCGCCGGTTTGATCCCCAGAGCTGACAGTACATGACTGAGGTGTCCTTGAGCAAGACACCTAACTCCCAACTGCTCCTCGGGCGCTGTGGATAGGGCTGCCCACATACACACTATTCACTAGTGTGTATGTGGTGTTTCACTTCACAGATGGCTTAATGTTTCTGAAAGGGGCCGGTGGGCAAATTTTATTCTATTCTGTTGGCCCAGCACCTGGACTGCTTTTTTTAAGACGTATCATATCATTTAAGCTCTAATGCTAACAGATGCTGGATGTTTCGCAGGTCTACGAGGTGCTCAGGAGATTTTTGACCTGGCACATTTTATTCCTACACAAGATTGTTTTTGAATTTTAATTCTCCTTCAGTCATTTATTCACAGCAGTTTTACTCTCCTGATGTTCTACAGGCACTAACCAGCTTAGCCAAGCCCAGAGCCCTGTTCTTAAGGTGGAAGTCCACTGAATGTTTAAAATGTCTGCATTTTTAAACCATTAAGACGTAAACAAAGCCATTCAGCGTGAAACGCTCAGTTCTAGACAAACTTACCGAGGCAGAATTGTTCACAGTGGTGGTGATAGGAACCAGACGTCCACCTCTAAAAGCTCCCTCTCAGAATGTTATTACATGATATGGTTACAAGTACCTGATACACTGCTTTACATCAGTTTGGAGAGAAGACTCTTTTTGAATATAGAACTTCTATGAAGAGGGTTCTGTACAGCACCAAAAAGGGTTCTGCCATCGTTATCACATCAAGTTTGACATCAGAACCCTTGTTGGTGCTATACAGAACCATTTACACATGAATATATAACTACATAGGACTCATGGCTCTTAGTAGAACCATTGCCTTTAGTACAAACTCTTCTGGTTCTGAGTCTATCAGACCTTTCTCTGTTTTAGCATCACCACCAGTCCATATAAACACTCAGAAGACTCGTGTAGGTTCTCTGGTGGTTCTGGATAGTAAATAAAGTGGCTATATTTGTGTTGTAGTCATGGCGACGCCTGGTTCCCATCACCACCACTGTAAAGACGTCTGGACCATTTCACACCAAACTGCTCTGAATGAACTCTTTAAGCATTAGCACACAATGCCGACACCTTCCAGGTGAAGAAGCTGAATCCGAGTGAAACAGGCCGGAGTATCTGGGAAATTCCGTCATGCGGCCTGAAATGTAGGCCTAGCTGGTATTGCCCTAGTGGCATTTCCTAAGCTGGCATTACCTTACCTCACCTGGCATTACCTGGCTGCCTTATGCTGGAGGGAGCAGGTTCGCTCTGCGGCGTGTTCGGCGCTGCACAGGCTGGTGGTCCTACAGCGGGGCTGAGCGGAGGGGTGTGTTTGCAGTGTGTGGAGCTTCTGTGATCACAGGGAACAAGCAGGGGGAGGTGCTGCCGACAGGTTGGCCTGTGGGCTAATCGGCCCACATTTATCACAGCTGAGTGATTATGGGTGTTGTATGTTAGAGTGTGGCTCCCCCTACAGGCCAATAACCAGACTTCATTACAGCTGCATGCAGCCATGAAAGCCAGCAAGAAAGGAATTCTCACAAGGGGATTTTTCCAAATGTCTGCAGGATTGAAACATCCAGATGTAAACAAAGTCATTTAAACAACTGTAGAGATTGTAGAGACTTCTTTACAGTGGTGGTGATGGGAACCAGGGGTCGCCATGACTACAAGACAGATATAGACACTTTATTTACTATCCAGAACCACCAGAGAACCTACACGAGTCTCCTGTGCGTTTCTATGGAATCTTGATGATGGAAAATGATGGAAACTCTTGCTAATAGGGTTTAACTGAGGACTATTTTGCTTTTTAGCACCCAGCAGCAAAAAATATGTTTTTAGAACATAATATTTTGTAACTGGTTGGCTGAGTAGCTAAGATCTTACCATGAACATTTCAGGCAAATAGCAAGTTTTCTCCACCAGATCCTGCAAAACCTCCCCCTGCATGTTCCCTGTGATCACAGCAGGTCCACACACTTTAAATATAATTATATAATATATAGTTTAAATATAATGATATAATATATAGTTTCTGCTGGCATCTCTATGGGATTGCAAGGTATTATGTTAGTGTCAAGCTAACAGCACTCACCATTTCACTAGGCTCAATACCACATGCTACTAACATATTATGTTGGGGGCCCGGACCCCTGATGTAAAACAGCAGGCTGTCAGCCCAGAGTTAACGTCACATAGAAACACAAGCAAAACAGAACAGTATCCCGGCAGAAATAACCTCGTCATCAAACACTGTACGTGTTTGTACATTAAACAGGGCAGTGATGTGCTTCTGTCGCATCCTCATAACTGATGAAGCATAAAAATCAATGAAAATTCTGGAATATGTGATGCTTTGATTTACCCTAGTGTCTTTATTCATAACGACAGGGATGTAGTACCGACTGATCCATTGGAGCCCAGTGCCCAGGGGCCTCTGACTACCAAGGGCCTTGGAGGGCCTCAGGGTGATTGAGGTGGTTCAAATACTTGAGACAACCCACTGCAGACTGTCCAAACATTACACTGTTCACATTAGATATAATAAAACAAACAAAAAAATAAATAAAAACAATAATTACAATTTTTATTTTTCTATGACAATTTAGCATTCACTTGCACTTGGGTCATTCTCAGCACTGCAATAACGCTGATGTGGTGGTGGTGTGTTCTTGTGTGTTGTGCTGGTATGAGTGGATCAGACACAGCAGTGCTGCTGGAGTTTTTAAACACCTCAGTGTCGCTGCTGGACTGAGAATAGTCCACCAACCAAACATATCCGGCCAGCAGCGTCCTGTGGGCAGCGTCCTGTGACCACTGAAGGACTAGAGGATGACCAACACAAGCTGTGCAGCAGCAGATGAGCTGTCGTCTCTGACTTTACACCTACAAGGTGGACCGACGAGGTAGGAGTGTCTAATAGAGTGGACAACACTGCTGTGTCTGATCCACTCGCACCAGCACAACACACACCACCACCACCACGTCAGTGTTACTGCAGTGAGTGAAACTACAACCCCAATTCCAGTGAAGTTGGGACGTTGTGTAAAACAAATAACAACAGAATACGATGATCTGCAAATCCTTTTCAACCGATATTCAACTGAATCCACTACAAAGACGAGATATTTACTGTTCAAACGGATAAACTTTGTTGTTTTTTTGCAAATATTCACTCATTTTGAATTTGATGCCTGTTGACCATGGTCAGTGGAGCTGATGAAATGGACAGTGAGAGTTTTAGCAGACAAAGGTTAATTTAAGGCAGCAGATTCCACTCAGGCTAATAATCAAGGCCTTCATGAGCTAAATTTCAGATTAAAAGATGGAGAGATCTCTGCACCCCTACAGCACAGCAGACCTGGCCCTGCATTAAAAGCTCATTAGCACAGCTGCCTGTCGCTCTTCACAAGTGCATTATCCATTTCCATGGCCAAGTGAACGTGGCTGATATCCACCACATCTACCGAGGATGCCTGAGGGCACGTTAGGCCCTAATAAACTGCATAGTGTTTACAAGATGGTTTTGGTTTACGAACATCTGCTGCGCTTGGCAATGGCATGCTGCTTTAGCACGTGCCAGCAGCTTGCAGTCATATGTGGGTAAGAGCATGTTTGGCATATTAGTCCACTGACTTCCCACCCTTTTCCTCTTCCCAGCAGATGGAGGTGAAGTTACAGTGTGAATATCAGAACTCATGGACAGCAGTGCAGAACTACTGATTTGACCTGCTGATTTATTAAGGAACGTCGCAGTGGAAGTGAACTTAAAACAGAATTCCACCGATTTTTAGTCATTCAGAGTGGGCTTGGTGTGAAATGGTTCAGATGTCTTTACAGTGGTGGTGATGGGAACCAGGCGTCACCGTGCCTTCTTATCTAAGAGATAAGAACTAACTGAAACCTTGTTAGACAATCATTAATACTTGTGGTCAGAAGGCCCAGTTCAGGAGTCGGCAACCCAAATGTTAAGGAGAGCTATTTTGTCCTTTTAAAAAAAATCAAACCACATTTTATGTCCATTTTACCATCTTGGCTGTAAATGTGTCTCAGTGTGTGCTGATGTGCAAGTATAGGCTAAAAAATGTAATGTAAGCAAAACTACCGACTCACTTTGCTCTGCTTTAAGCTTCAGCTCAGCTACAGCTGCTTTTCTCGCATCTCCAGCAGGAAACTTTTTCAAAGGCAGAACACACACACACACACACACACACACACACACACACACATTTTCTAAGCTGCTTCTCCTTCAGGGTCGCCTGGGGGGCGGGGGTGGGGGGCGGGTACAAAGGTAGAACAGTCTCTTGTAAAACGTCTCTCAACATTCACCCTTTTATGAGGCTGAAGTCGCTTTTCATTCACCAGCTTCTTGTTCAAATTTTCCCATTCCACCTTAAAAGGTGCCTGAGGCAGAATGTAGCTGCTGCACCATTTAAGGTGGAACGGGGCAAGTACAATGAGAAGCTGACGAATGAGAAACTGATTTCAGCCCTGGGACTTTCTAGTGTTTCAGTTTCTGGTTGCAGATTAAACGTATGAGGAAACCAGCTGGAGGGATTATGGAAGTCCATTCGTCTCCAAATTATCGATGTCCGTCTTAAATCTCTCTCTTTGCCGTTTCGTAGCTACTAGCTGGGCGAGACTGTCGTCTGTGTTGCTATGGTGACCAGCCGTCTGCGCTGATCTTCAGGGTTAAAGGGTGAATCAGCAGTTCTACATTAACTCCAGCATTTAAGACCGTTTACTGTTAAACTGTGTTGAAGGATCAGCAGAGCTTTATTTTACTGTAGAGGGGGATTATTTTAGCTTTACCTACAAATATAATTCGGCTGCGGACCTACGACATTCTGTTTACGACCCCTGGACATTTTTCTCACAAAACTGGTCCCAACCTCAGTAAATCAAACGGCTGATTTCATTATCAGTTCCTAATTATGCCAATGCTTAATTTAACACATCAGGCCTTCTGTTCAGCTCCTGAAGGCCTGAGCAGCGGGAGTGCTAAAAATGGGTGGTACCTGCTTAGACACCATAGAGAAAAATCTTGAGTGGATTAGTGTCCACTGCCATTTTAAGATTGTAACCCTTTTGCTCCCAACCACAACTTTCCAATGAAATGAGTTTTATGATAATACCTGTTAGCTTGTATGGGATTTGTGCCAATGTCCTTTAAAAAAATCCAATCAAATGGAATCATCTTAAATCTAGTTGATATATAGTATATTGTCCCAGTGGAGATTGAGCTCATTTTGAGATGAACCTTTTTCCCCAAACATGTTTTACATGTTTAAAGTCATTTTATTGAGTAAAATAATCTCACTTGGCACATAATTTAGCTTGTTTTAAGAAATGTGGGACAAATGTGACTTGATATGGGCAAAAAAATAAATAAAATAAGCCAGATAATCTTAAAATAAGTGCATCACCGTCTCAAAATAAGAAATATTAGATACATCAACAATAATTAAGATATTTTCACTTGACAAGACACTATTTTTGCAGTGTTTGTAGCCAAAGCGTGGATAGGGGTAGTTCTACTCCCAATGCAACTAAACCATAAGCTCTCCATTTATCACATCACGCTGACGGTACGGAAATGGATCGTAAGCCTACAGTGCGGCCCATTTTTTACGTTACACAGTAAAAAATAATAATATATGGGTTTATGCCTCATGGGTCCCATTCAGATTGAAATGAGTGAGAGGCAGCAGCTCTCCACAGTGCGCACCACACGTACCCATTCAAATGTCAGTGATGGATTGAAGCCGCCCTGACGTCGGCAGTGTTTTTCCCGTCCTAACTGCTCCGGGATCAGCAGTCAAGCCCGCACGGTCTGAGTTATGAGCTGCCGTGAGGCCGATCGACTGAGCTGGGGCCCTCCACACATTCTACATCACCACGTCTACCACAGCCTGCGCCTTGCTATGGAGACTGCCGCTGTAAACACAGCGACCTGCCAGCCCCAATCAGCCACGGACCCATCAGGCACTGCGAACATCGATGCCAACCTTTAAAGGAATAACTCCGGGTCATTCCACAGAAACATCCACTTTCCTGTCTCTCCATGGGTGTCACCGGTGTTACCCATCCTCACTGGTGTTACTCACAATAAAGGAAACCCCAGAGACGTTTTTAATGATCAATGCATTTCACAGAACATCAAACCACACGCTGTCCATCAGGGAACGTCCACTAAAATATGGAATTTGATCCATTTGTGTTTCTATTTTTTCACAGTGACCTCAGAATAAAGTCGGTCACACCAGTGACGTCAGCTAGGAGCTTCGTATGAGATCATGAGCTGAATGAGAAGATCTCTGAGAACTGAGAGACACAGTGGACTCACCATGAGCTTTTCTTCATAGATCCTCAGACAACAGGTCAAAGGAGGTCGAGTGACGTCATCGGCGTGACTTTTATTTCAAAATAAGAGTTTTTTTGCCACGCGGTAACACCCGTTTTTTTGGCATTTGTTTATTTTATGTCATTTAATTTATATATTTCATAGCCATGTAGAGATTATTGCAGTTAAAACTGCAGAAAAAACATGTTTTTACCTCAGAATACGGCCTCGGCCTTCACACACGACCGCGAGGACGAGCTCTTCTGTGGTGCTTGGAGTTCAGTGTGATTGATTTAAAAACCAGCGCTGCTGAATTGAGGCTCAAGAAGGTGGAGTTGTTCAAATAACCTACTGTTTCATTTTAAAATGTCGCAAAAAGGAAGCAAAAACAGACGTTCTGTAGAATGACCCCCCCACCAGACGTGCTAATGCCAACAGTGAATGGCAGCTAACAGCCACCGATTGGCACGACCCGTGGTGAGGTGGTGGTTCAGAAAAGACTCTAAAGCAGCCACACAGTTTTCCATCCATTGCTTTATTCTCTGCTGTCAGCAGGCTGGACCCACCTGACCAGTGAGCGGGATGCATGTGGAAGGGCCAAACGTGCCTTTGACCTTTGGATGGCGTCTCTTTCGATGCTGAAGGCAATGCATCAAGAACTGATGGCCCCTCAGCATCATCCAATCAGTTCCTGATGCAGTATCATCGACATCTGAAAGGTCTGGAAAGATGCGAGAGCCGGACTCGTCAGCGAACCGCTGCGGAATAAAGGGCTCGCATGCAGAGAGGCTCTTGTAAAGACATGCTTCTGTAATCGCAGCGACATCTTCATTCAGCGGCCCAAACGGCGAGCTCGGGTGCGCTCAGGAGCCGGGCCGCTCGATTCCTCGGCGCTGACAAATCACCGTGCTTAGCATAATCCCAGCGGCCATTGTGAGAGAGGCTGAAAGAAAGACTCACAGTTGCCAGCTGAGATTTGACTAGCGCACAGCAAAGCTCTGAAAAACCTGAGAACATGGAGCGCAGCCGGACCAGGTCCAGACAGAGCTGATGTCCTCAGTCTGTCCTTAATATTTTACTGCACTCCTAGATAAAAGGGCTCTATACGGTACCGACGAAGGTTCCAGAGTGGACACCTCACTCTCTTTTTAGTGCTATATAAGACCATTTACAGAAGGTTTTATAGGGCACTTATAAAACGTTCTAGTTCTAGAGTTCTTTAGTCAAAGACCGATCGTATGCATGCTCGGCATGGTGACATGGCTCTTCAAGCTGATGGTTCTATACAGCAGCAAAAAGGGTTCTGCTATGGTTACAAGCTTGATACCTCCAACTACAATGATTTTTATTCATTCATTCATTTCGCAAACTGCACTGCAATAATTCCAATTAAACAGGACTAATTATGCTTAATTTGTACGGAAACACGCAGTTAGTCGCTGTTCTTTAAGTGCAGATCCACGATACGCTCTGAAAAGCGGAATATCGTCATATTGCCCACCGCTGCAAAGAACTGGCCCACCAGGACCTCCCAGCTTTGAGGCTGAAATGCTTGATTTGATCTCAGTGTTTGCATGCTTTGAGTTTGTCTGTAGACATTTGTGATGTTAAACCTTCTTCAACTTGCTCTGAATGTGGACTAGCTAGTTCCTGATAAAAACAAACGGGAACTTTGGTGTACCTCTGAGAAACATTACATTTATGGCATTTGGCTGATGCTCTTATCCAGAGCGACTTACAATCTGATCATTTTACACAGGTAGGCCAAGGTGGTGTTAGGAGTCTTGCCCAAGGACTCTTATTGGTGTAGTGTAGGGTGCTGCCCAGGTGGGGTATTGAACCCCAGTCTACAGCGTACAAGGCAGAGGTGTTACCCACTACACTATCCCAACCTCACAGACATACAGATTCACAATTTTTTTTTTCGCATCATACTGTATAGAATCGCTGTGTTCTCTTGTGGCTAGAGCGTTAGATCAGGACACTATGAAGCGCAACTTTTATACAAAACAACATATAAATAACATTCTAATAAACACAAACTGGAGAAAACGTACATATTATTAAGGCAAGGCACACATTCGGGCACGTCTATTTTGTATTGAACAATATTTCAGATTGAAATAGCTATGTATTGTATCGTAGTGAATCCGGGGATCGTTACACCCCTAACTTTTTACACGTTTAATGCAGAAATGGTGCACTGACTGCAAAAAACTAAATATTGAGCGTCATTGTTTTTCATATCAAACCCTAACCATGTTAGACAACCTGTCATATTCCTAATCCAGAAGGCCAAGAGTGACCTCTTTTGCTCATAAAACTGGTCCCAACCAGAGAAAATCTATCCGATCCTTACTGAGCGCCTAATCTAACACCTCAGGCCCTCTGTTCGGCTTCTGAAGGCCTGAGCAGTGGGAGAGGAGACGTGGTGGTTCGTGGAAATCTCGAGTAGATGAATGTCTGTTGCCATTTCGATTTAGATTTTAGCCCTTCTGTATAAAAGCTGACGCAAAACTCACTTTTAGCTGTTTTTATTTTTCATTAAGCTCTGCTGTTCCCTGTAAGCGTAAAGCCCTAAACAATGAATACTTTAACTCAAGAAAGAGGCGTTTAATGCAGTTTGGACCAACTCTTTCCTTTATGAATGTGAATGACTGTACCTCGTGCACGTTTTTGTGAGTGTAGATTATACGCTGAGTTTTATTCTTCATGTTTCCAGTTTCCCGCTGGTCGTAAATGACACTGCAGGCAGGGCTGTTGGCTCACACTTCGAACTGAACAGCAGTTGCCCCGCGAAGAAAGAGAGGAACACAGCCTAATCTGTGGTGGAAGACCACGCAGACCGACTGCACAATCTCTCCAGGTGAATGTGAGACATGACATTACTATCACAGTTGCCTGCAGAGATTACCCAGTCTGTCCCCGACGCCACTGATAGGCTAGGTGGCCTCTCTTTCGGGACTTTGGTCATAGGAATCTTCTAGATGCTTTGTAGATGCTCGCCTTGACTGACAATCTGAACTTCAGGCTCAACTGCAAACATAAACCTAACCCTAATCCTGGTTCTAAGATCTAATTTCGTTTCACCTGACAGTTTGTTAGCAATTCGAGGATTTGTAGATAGACCATGAGCCATCTTCTTAAACTCTTAGGGCCAAATTGGCCTAAATAACCCGACTAGCTAACCTGTGGTTACGTCCTAACTCGATCCTCCACCTTTCATTTAATTCATTTAGAGTCTAAACAGCCATTAAGTTCACATTATTCATTTTTTAGTATTGGAAAAAGGTGAAAACAGACAATTACACATAGTCCTCACTGTGTGTCCACTCTTCACCTTTATTCCAGCTTCTGTTCTTTTCAGGAGACCCACTTTCAGCTCCTCAAAGAATCTGCTGACACGCCTCCAAAGCTCAGTCTGAGAAGCTGGTTGATTTTCTGAAGTGATCAAACCCATTCAGTGGTGCTGAGGTCTGGACTCTGGGGCGGTCAGTCCACCGTCCAGCTTCTTTGTTTGATGTGTCCGTCTCCTTTTCTCAGTGAGGTTCTTCTTGATCAGCTACACGTCCTTTCAGACCCACGGCGCTGAGTGGTCTTCTCACAGTGGAAGGATGGACAGAAACACCTGAGGATGTTTTCAGATCTGAAGCAGCTTGATCTTCTCCTCTCTCTCAGAGATCAAAGCTTTCAGTGCTGTTTATCTGATGGGGACAGTTCTGGGGACTACCAGGTTTTCCAGGTGGTTGCTAGGAGGCCCATTTTCTCTGTAGCTTTTTTGAACTCCACTTATTTCCGTTTGACTTTCTAATTTCTGAAGCAAGCTGACTTTCTTACATCTAGTCTGCTCAGAAACGTCCACCGAAAAATGAATAACGTGTGCTTAATGGCCGTTTTGACTGGAAACAAATGAAGATTTTTTTTTTGCACAAATGGCCAAAAATGACATCATTAGCATCTGCATCGTAAATGTCAGTTCATGACAAATAGACATCATCTAGTTCTACTGCCGCCAGACCCTAAAGGACATCAACCTTGCTAATTTTATGCTGATGGGCTCCTTAGGCAACCATGGAGATATCGAGCTGTGAGCACGTGCCTCATTGCTGGAGCGTGTCCTTTAAGGTTGACCACAAGCTGAACAGGACTGCGAAGGTCATCCCGTCTTATCCCAGGGGGCTCTGACCTTCTGACCTGGTCAATCCATCTGCCAAGGGAGTAAAAAAGGAAAAGAACGTCAGCGAAAAAGGGGCAATTATGCATTTACATCAGCCAGGAGCATCAAGGTGTATCTCCACAGATCTGTTTTAAAGAAAATGCATCAAATTTCTACAGACGTTTGACGTCTTGGTATGAATTCCTAAACAATGGCTCCCTCCTGTGGCTGCGCGTGGGACTGCAGTTCAATAGGGTGATAGAAATGTGTGCGCGCTGTCAGAAATAGCAAACAAGAACACTCAAAGAACCATTTGCATGCTTAAATGGTTCTTTGCATGGTGACATCATTCCTCAGATTGATGCACACTAAAAATAATGGCTCTTCAAGGGTTCTTCAGTAAAGAAAATGGTTCCCTATAGAACCATGAACAGTCAAAGAACCCTGTCCATGATTAAATGGTTCTTTGCATCGCGGACAGGTTCTTCAGACCAGGGGAGAGTGTGCTGTAGGTGGGTTTTATTCAGGGCTCCTCTTGCACTGAAAAGAGTTCCTCTATTATTACAAGCTTGACATCGTAAGAATAGAACGACCCTTTCGGTGGTAGACAGAACCCTATTAGAACCCCAATCTGCAAAATGTATTTAAGCATGCAAAAGTTCTATATAGAACCATTTTGTCTACTAAAGAACCCTTGAAAAGCCATCATTTTTAAAGTGCGTACGTTACAGGAAATTAGCTGTAATTTTAGTGCACAATTTCTGTTTTTTTACTGAAATAAAAAAAAAAACAAAAGAAAAGAAAAAGATACATAAAATTGACCATAACTTTCGCTCTAGCCATATTAAATGTCTTCTCGTTTTGGTCCAATTTGTTCAATTCTAAGCTAAGCTAATAAACACTGTGACAATCACTGTAGAGGACGTTTTCTCTCATTTTCACTTGGAAAATCAACAACGTGTCATTTGACCAGGTGCGCCCAAACATTTGCATGGGACTCCACCTACCAAGTGAGTTTTGTGGAGTTTAAAATGCTTCAAGGACTCCGGCACGTTATATTTTCCTCAATGTTTCATATGTTACCTGTCATTTTTTTCAGTTTTTCTCGTGTTCATACTGAGACCACCGTATCTACCCACTGACGCAAAGACTAACCAGACAGGACACGTCTACAGACGAGTTAGGATGGATCACGCCACGTCTGGGATCCATGAGTCTCGGAGGGCTTGCACGAGGTAAACGGCCACTGGGTTGACAAAGAGTGGGGGGGCGGGCCGGGGGGGGGGGGGGGGGGGTGATATGGGGGGGCAGGTTTATGACATGGAACAGCCTGGCAGTCTGCACTTTGTTACTCACTCGATGCACAGAGTCTTTTTGACAGCTCTAACCTCTTAAGCTTCAGGCCCTGCTGAGCCCAGCATGGCTCGAAAGCTAAATGCCATCTGTCGGAACATCAGATTCCACTTGGGCTGCTGGTCAATACAATCGCAGAAGTCTGAATCACGTTCTGTACTAGCAATGCCCAAAACTGGAGACTTGGTCAGAGAGAAGTTCTCTTATTTATGGATGTGCTAACACTGGGCTGAAGACTCAAGACAGGTTTCTTCTGCCAGCAACAAATCTCGCACCAGTTGGTCAAGCTAGCAAGGAAATTTCCTGGAAAAGCAGTGGGTTTTTCTAAGACCACCGTGTCTACACTCCGCACATCTTCCATTAACAACAAATTCGAAACGCTAACAAAGAGTCCAAACCTTAAATCATATTTATGGCCAATAAATGACTGTTTCGGTTTTAATCTTCAGTGGTTTACTGTTGCTTGGCCAAACCTTATTGTTATTACATGTAACTACACAATTATTACATAGTTATTTACATAATGGGCTTCGGATATAACTGTTTTTCTGTCGAGAAGTGGCCAAAATTAAAGGATGCTTCATCTGTCCACAAAACAAGACGGTACACAACGATAACTTTTCATCAAACTCAAACCGTAAGAAACAGGGATGAGCATTCAGGCTAATTTTGATACTTTAGCTGGGCTAATAAACTATATCTGGTTTATTAGCCCAGCTAATAACTGTTAACTGAAGGTTGGCAAACAGTACTGAAACGAACGTATGGCTGGAGGCCAGCATGAACATTTAGCAGCGAGTAGAGGAGTAAGTCATGGGGCAGTCGTGGGCTGGACTTTAGGGATCTGGCCCCGTGACCGGAAGGTCGCTGGTTCGATCCCCAGGGCTGACAGTCTTTGACTGAGGTGTCCTTGAGCAAGACACCTAACCCCCAACTAGTTAGGACACCACCAGTGCTAGGAGGGTGAAGGCCAACACAGGCTTCCTCCGAGTCCTGTGAAGCTCCACTGCATTGCATACGTCACTGGACAGCCGAACACGCTTGGAGGAGAACACTAACCGCCAGCTCTGTTATGTCAGCTAATAGACACCTGGACTGATTAGTATCACACTGAGTGATGGGGGAGACGGGGGGCCATCCTACCCACCCAGAGAGAGTGAGACCAGTTGTTCTCTCTTGGACTCCCGTCTACGGACGGCTGTAGCATCACCAGGGATCGAGTTCGTGATCTCCTGATGACGCGGCCAGCGCTTAGACGGTTGCGCCACTCGGGAGCCTGCCACCCCACTTTTTGAAATTAGCCAAGATCATTTTTGTGGAACAGCAGGGTGGCTGGTGGAAACCTACACAGCTTACATATTACAGTATACACTGTTAGAAATGAAGGTGCAGGTACATGATTCACTCATTAAGCTACAGTGTAAATGTTCCCTCAAAGCTCCAGCAGTGGTTCTAAGGTCTGACTGTGGAGCTTAAATCAGTTCCTCCAGGTGAAAAGTTGGTATTTGTTCCTTTTCATAACTGAATGTTTTAAACCAGAGCAGTAGAGTAAAAGCCTGGAGGCGAGGCGGGGCGTGGTGTGGAGTCAGTCCAGCTTAGAACAGATCATCTCAGTGGATTATGGTTCAGTTATGATCCCTGACTGAAGGTACTGGGATGCACACCTGAGGGAACCAAGCCAGTGACAGAGTCGTAGCTATTTTTCTGAGAGTATAAGTTATTGACAATATTCTCCTTTAAAGCGGCGTAGACAGTGTGTGTGTGTGTGTGTGTGTGTATTAATGTTGACAGCTATCACAGGAATATCAAACTCAGTCAAATTACTGTAAAATTAAACTGTCAGTATTAACAGCTGTATTAAGTATTAATTAATTAATTAAGTACTAATTAGGGGCTTTTGGGGAAAAAGGTTAAATGCATGTAAACTGCGACGTTTGGCTTTATTTTAGTGGTTGTTACTGTTATTACTGTGGTGAAATTGTACGTAAGAATATTGAGTCACTGGATTACAGTAAAAGGTAGCATTTCTAAGAAAATGGTCAATTTCCATCTTTTGGAAAAAAATAAGAAAAAGAAAAAAAGGATAAATGCATGTAAACCAGCCATACCTATACTTACCACTGCTGTGATTAACTTACAGAAATAGGATTTAAATTCACCAAAACTTATTTCACAGACGGTTGCATTTATTTTAATGGGTTTTACTGTCATTTGACGGCGAGAGCACTCGTGTATGTACCAGTGGCACTTATCACTGCCCAGGTAAAATACAGTGTGTGAGAGTAGCAAGTCGTTAAATCACAGTAAAAGACAGGATTTTTAGGAAAAGAAGTTAAAACAGGCTTTTCCTGTGATCAGTGGGCTTTGTCTGGCACCCCCGCTGCCAGGCTTTTAAACAGTATTTTTACAGAACTTGTTCTTTCTTTCTTTCTTTCTTTCATTTCCACACTGTAGGCAACACCTTCTTGACACTGGTCGCCCCACTTTTCAGTTTCATGGCATGCATCAACACGAGACCCAAGACGGTTCGTTAAAAAAAGCTTAAAACAAAACTTTAAACCTTTTGCAATGCCTGAAAATAAGACGCAGCATCTCCTCCAAAGTTGTTTGAGTGGCTCAGAGTGGCTTGTTTTCGTGGGCTGGGGAAGGGGAGGGGTTCCAGTGGTCGTCAAGCAGGACCCGGTTAATACTTTCAGTCAGCGAGGAGAAAGGGGCCATTGGAGCCGTGCAGATGTTCCGAGTCTGTCGCTGAAGAGCTATTGTTGCCGAGCAAGCTAGACCCAAAAATCTGAGAGCTGCTCCAAAAAAATGCCATTGAGGCGCATCACCGGTGCCCTTACGCCGGCGCACAAACTGTACGGAAAACTTCACGTGAGCTGTTTGCGTAGAACAGCTTTGACACTGAAGGTCCAGCAGCCTGCGAGAGACAATGAGCGCGTTCTGGGGGTCGTGATCTCCGGCCGGTTTGGGGACAAAGCTGCCCGGTCGCTTTTCTCGCTGAAAAATAAGACGTAATTTGTCAGTTGAGGCGTAGTTTTCAGAGGAGCGCAGCGACAATGGGTCCGGCATTTGAATTATGGAATGGTTGGGGTGCAGGACCCCATGGGGCGGCGCATTGTAGTCTACTGTATTGGGAGGGGGTGCTGGAAGGAAGGGAACAAGGGGGGCTGGAAAGAGCGGAGGACTGAAGACCCGGCAGCCGAGGGTTTTCTGAAAGACACGAGAAGTTCAGGCCGAAGACCTCAGGGGTGCGTTCTGCCTGGAAAACAATTGAAATCTCACTGAGCGGGAATGACTGCCGTTGGAGAGGAGGGGGTGGACGCAGGGCTGGAGCTTGGGAATGTGTGTCGATTATAACCGTCAGGATAACAGACGTTTTAACAGCTCTGGTCACATGCAAACCCACACTTTTCCGCAGTTTTTAGTGCCACGTTTTCTATTTGCTTGCTGAGTTTAACATATTAGAAACACCAAGTGGGCCAAAAGTTTTGAAAAGGCCACATTATGTGTTTAATTTTTCTGCTATATGGGTCATTTCTACAGAAACGTCCACTTTTTTCCCTACCTATCCATAGGCGTCACTGGTGTTCCCGATCGTCATCGGTGTAACACAATAAAGGAAACACCAGAGACGTTTTTAATGATCAATGCATTTTACAGAACATCAAACCACACGCTGTCCATCAGGGAACGTCCACTAAAATATGGAATTTAATCCATTTGTGTTCCTATTTTTTCACAGTGACCTCAGAATAAAGTCGGTCGCACCGGTGACGTCAGCTAGAAGCTTCGTATGAGATCATGAGCTGAATGAGAAGATCTCTGAGAACTGAGAGACACAGTGGACTCACCATGAGCTTTTCTCCATAGATCCTCAGACAACAGGTCAAAGGAGGTCGAGTGACGTCATCGGCGTGACTTTTATTTCAAAATAAGAGACGCAGTAACACCAGTGACACGACTCCTGGGGGACTTTCATTACATATTTTATAATATTTATTTGTCATTTGTTTTCTTAATGTCATATTAAATCATATATTTCATAGCCATGTAGAGATTATTGCAGTTAAAACTGCAGAAAAAACATGTTTTTACCTCAGAATACGGCCTCGGCCTTCACACGCGACTGCGAGGACGAGCTCTTCTGTGGTGCTTGGAGTTCAGTGTGATTGATTTAAAAACCAGCGCTGCTGAATTGAGGCTCAAGAAGGTGGAGTTGTTCAAATAACCTACTGTTTAATTTAAATATGTCAAAAATTGTAACCCTAACATGTTTTTCAAGTAAGATATATCTGTAAACGCCAAGGACGCAAAAACGGACGTTTCTGTCGAATGACTCCAGCAAATAAACAGTAACTGTGCATTAAATGTGCAGTAGTCGGCTTATTCTAGCTCAACGATATAGGCCAAAAGTATAGAAGAAAGTAGTTTAACAT
>NC_051232.1:33135438-33155438 GCF_015220715.1 Pygocentrus nattereri | reverse complement strand
CAGAGGTCAAGTAAACTGGAGTGTGACACAGGGCCAGTTAGAGTGAGTGAGGTAAAAATACTGATCAAAAGTCCAGACCACTTTTTTTTCCACCTAAAGTCCCAGCTTTAAAATTTGTAAAATTTAAAACAATGAAAAGTCATGAAGTGAAACGAAGATGAAGTATGTTCGATTCTGGGCTATTTGTAGGTTGTTACTTAAATTAAATATTTTTTATTTGCCATATTCATTAAAGCACGTCAGAATTGACCTTTTCCGTTGAAGCGCCTGCCCAGACGACTCTCGGGTGGATTTGATCTACTTGGCAGAAGTTGTGGAGTTCAGCTCATGTGCACACAGTCCTTAAAGCAAGAAATCCTGAAATTCATGGAAATATTTCAAAGATTTGACTCACTTTGTTATATACGTTTATATCTTACTGTTGCTGGAACAAAACCTCTTTCTCCAAAGTGGTAACTTTACAGGAGAAGGAAAAAACCTTCGGTATTTCTAATGTAAGTCAATGGAACCAGACATTTTTCCGAGAATTTTGGGCCGGTTCCTTTGGTCCATTTGTCGTGAAATTCACGTACAACGTAAGGAGTAACATTCGTTTTCAAGTTATGTCAAATACTGAAAAATGGCTCAGGCGAAGTGTTTGACTGGCTGGTTACAGAATCGTAGATCTGCTCGCTGGACAGATATTGAAGGAGAACTCTGCTTTCCTTCCCCTCTGGATTCCCTACCATTCATCACGAATATAAACGCATCACATTCAGTGCCAAGAACATCTGTAATTTACGCTACTTTGCAGGATGTAACGACGTTCTGTGGTTCTTTTGGTAGAATATCTTTGTTGGCTCCACTATCTTCCAATCTGGACTTGCCGCCCTCAATTGGTAAGTCCTTATTCACTAACTGGAAAGAACATGGTATATACAAGTTTCAGAACCTGTTTAGTGACGGTCCTCTTAATCCTCTTGACAGACATGGGATCCAGCATCCTGGACAGCAGAGGTGTCAAATTCAGGTCCAGAAAGTTAAAGTCCTTCCCAGGATTTTGTTCCAACAGGCTGGATTCTCTAGTTAGATCACACCACCAGCAGAGCTGTCCAGCCTGTTGGAACATAATCCTGGGAAGGACTTTAACTTTCTGGACCTGAATTTGACACCTCTGCTGTCCAGGATGCTGGATCCCATGTCTGTCAAGAGGATTGGCTTAATATCACATATAGTGAAGAAGGGCCTCCTACTCAACTGGAATCATCAAAGGCCTCCAACACTCAGTCTGCTCAAAAAAACTATGAATGAAACTTCACAACTGGAACAGCTTACTTACTGTCTCAAAGATAAAGGAGACATCTTTCAGAAAACATGGGAACCACTTACGGACCTCTGACTACTTTATGTAGCCGGCACTGTCTGCTGTGATTGGGTAGTTACAGGACATGTACTGTATCTCCTTTTCTCAGTGAGGTTCTTCTTGATCAGCTACACGTCCTTTCAGACCCATGGCGCTGAGTGGTCTCCTCACAGTGGAAGGATGGACAGAAACACCTGTGGATGTTTTCAGATCTGAAGCAGCTCGATCTTCTCCTCTCTCTCAGAGATCAAAGCTTTCAGTGCTGTTTATCTGATGGGGGCAGTTTTGGTGGCTACCAGCTCTTCCAGGTGGTTGTTAGGAGTCGCATTTACTTCATATCTAGCAATCATTTTAGAATAACTTAAAAAACGAAATGGTCTGTACTATAAGTGTGTAATTCAGCCCTGAATGGTGTCCAGGACACTGGACTGAGCGCTACACTGCGACGTTAGGAAGCATTTAGCTCTACGCTATGGAGCTGGTATCCATCCAGATCCATAAAACGAAGCAGACTGGACCACTGCAGGTACAGCGCTGCGTAATCTGCCTTACACCACGAGCCAAGGGACCAGAGAGAGAGCGAGAGTGAACCGAACGGCCCTCCGCTCTGTCCTGATTGATGGTTTCTGTCTATGTAAAAGCTGACTGAGCAACATGTATACTTCCCTCACGCGCTCACTCTCCGCACACTCCGACAGCACTTAGCCTTTCCGTCCGTCCACACCTGTCCGTTTTTCTGTCCCGCCACTGTTTATCTTCACTAAGGCCTGTCTGAGTTGGCCGCGGGCCAGCCAGGCCCTGCCAAACCCTCCTCTCCTGACTGCCACTCACTGCGTCCGCACACTGCTGACACATCCCCACCGGCGCCCCAACACCAACAGCACGAGGAAGAGTGCGGACGCAGAGAGAAAACACTAGAACGGGCCGCGGGAGAGTGTGTGTTTTAAGCTGAATGGAAATATCTGTGCATATACAGGTCTAGTCCAATGAGAAGACACTAGAATAAATATAAATAAACGAATAAAAACGTGACAGCTTAACCACAGTCACCGCCCAATACCAGCTTTGGCCAATCAGCCATTCTTTAACCAATTCTTCCAATGCTTGTCGTAAACAGAGGGATTCAGAGGGTTTGGTGTGAAGCGGTTCAGACGTCTTTACAGTGGTGGTGATGGGAACCAGACGTCGCCATGACTACAGCACAGATATAGACACTTTATTTACCATCCAGAACCTCCAGAGAACCTACACGAGTCTTCTGAGTGTTTATATGGACTGTTGATGATGGAAAACAGTGGAAAATCTGAAAATAAAGCACGTTTTTTTGAGGATTTGAGTCACATGCAGCTTTACCACCCCAAATTCCACGTTTTGTTGATTCTCTAAGTGTAAATCAGTTAATAGAACCTCTACAGAAGACACATTCAAATAAGGCATTGTCTGGGAATTTTGTAGCATAAGTTCTGACTGACCGCGACCCTATCTGGACTAAGCGGTTAACGATGATGATGATGTTGAGGTTCTTTCATGCTGAGTTTAACATACTGAAAAAAATTACACAAATTATTTTTTTCAATAAAACAAAAAAAAAGTGCTACATTTTTGTCCAACCCCCCCCCAAGTGTGGTCAGTTCAGTAGATAGGCGGAAACCGTGCATTAAAATTTATAGAGGGTGTGTTCACTTACTTGTGCCCAAACTTTTGCACATGTCTTACATTTTCTAATATGTCTTTAGTTCTTCATCACAAAGGAATTTTAGATCATCTTTTCTCAAAACTAATGCAAAACAATCTCTCAGGCCTCTCAGGCAGGGAATTCAGAACCAGTTCACGTAGGAACTGTCTGTGAGGAGCTTTTAGAGCGGGGACGTCTGGTTCCCATCACCACCACTGTGAGCGGCTCGGACTCGGTAAAACGGCGTTTCACACCAAACCGCTCTGAGCGGATCTTTTTACATCTTCACCACTTCTGCGGAAATTTTGATGAGTCAGCGAATTCCCCTTTAAATGAAACCAGGTGAGCTGCTGATGGAACCCGAACAAATTCAGGAAAAACAAAGCTTATATTTTTACTGTAATTACGCTCAGATGCATTTTATCAAATGTAAATCCATAAGCGTCATTATACTAATTCAGATTGTTAACATACGGTCTATTTTAACCCCCTAAAGATGCCGTTCAAATAAAATCACACATTTCAATTCCTCGCTCTCACACGTATGTATGCAAATATTAGTTTCACAGCAGTTACCGAATCATTTTTAGCAGCGACTGAATAATTAATAAAAAGCCAGGGAACATAAATTAGTCAAGAATAATTAGTAAAAAGATGAATTAAGTGAATAATAAGCCTGCAGTTTATGAGACTAAAGCCTCTAACAGTCAACCTGGGAGACTGAAGTGTTGGTCTTGCGTGTTTTTGAGCTGTGAATCGATTTAAATATTGCGTTTGTTTCTCTGAAGTATTTATTTCACTTCGCTTTGCTTCAATAAATGCATTTATTATTTATTTATTCGAGTCAAATTGTTTGTCGACATCGGGAGCAACTTCGAGAAATTAGGGATTAAACTGATCACGTCATCTGAGCACCGGAATTGGGGGACGGAACCGATGTTTCCTAAATACAGATGCCTGTCCAGTTCCGACCAAAACTGCCACCTGATTTCTCGATTCATTCTTGGCGATTATATTGGATTAGAGAGGATTATAGTGGATTGTATTGGATCAATGTTGGAAGAAAAGCTATGGCTTGTAGACCTTCTTCAAGTCCAAAGCACGTCCTGTGGTTATTAGATGAAGTTGAATGCCTCTGAATGCAGAGCTGGAGAGGTAAAGTTCGCTCAACCCAAATAAATCATGTTAAATCGTGAGCCGTTTTAAAAGGGAACAGTCGGGGAAGGAGCCGACCAGCTCCGCGGTGTACTGAAGGCCTCTGGAACGCACCGCACAAATGATTTGTAAAACCGTGTCGAGATCAAATGTCCAAAAAATGCGAAACGCAAAATGAAAACAGGTTCCCGGAAGCTGCCGTGATGCTCTGACCAACATCTTCACGTTTCATTCAGCGCAAATACTTTTCTTCCCGAAATCGGAGCCAAACTTTAACCTTCACTTCGACATTATGGCGAAAAAAAATATGCTGGAAAAATGATGCCCAATTCATTTCTCATACACTGACTCACTAATCGTGAGTAACTGGTTACGGAGCCACCTTTAAAAGGCAGAACATGCATGGGTGTCTACATGCAAGTGTGTTTGATGGACGTGAGGGGCTTTCGTTCCCCTATCAGCCTCCCGATGACCCATTAGCCTCTGCCCTGAGTGACCTCCGCTGACCTTTGGTGTGAGCTCATTTTAATTTGAGGCCTGGCCCTTAAACTGACCAAACTGACCAGAGGAGCTCTGGAGGGAAACGGCCTGGGCTCCTGTGACACAATATTATTAAGTGGTCGATAGCGTGGTACAGATGGGCGTGGAAGCCTGAGGGGGGGTCTGGACTGGTGGGAGTGCTGATGCATGTGGAAGGTAAACGTCCAGCTCACAGCAGTAGCTGAGTGTGGAGATGTCCAGGTCTCGGACACTTTATTTAACTGGATCGCTCTTTTTTTTTAAACTTCTGCTTGAGTCAAAATCGACTGACGGCTAAGTCATAATTGTTTACAGACGTATTCAGCGCAAAAAATCAGAAAGCTCTTACATTAAATATGCCTGAGATATTGTGTTACGATAAGATTTTGGCCTAAAAATTGGGGGGTTTTTTATCTATTCATGGCGGAGAGGTACACTCAGGGTGTTGTACGGAAAAATAATCCCCGAAAATGGAGTATTCTTTCAGATTTACCGATATTTTACCCTTAAATGTAACATCTGATTTACAGACACGGCGGATTCACAGTTTTCAGCCTTTATCATTGGTCGTTTCACAGCCAAGAGCCACCAGACATTGTGTGGGTGGTGGTTCAGCATAAACACTGCAGTGCCAACGTGGTAGTGTGTGTGGCGCTGGAACTGCAGTGTCACTGGGGTTTGTAACCCCATCAGTGTCACTGCTAGGCTGAGAGTGGCCACCCAAAATACCCAGCCAAGAGCGGCTAGATGGCTAACACAGTATGCACAGTCTCTGTGCACCAGGTAGACCTACAAGAGGGGGTTTCTCCGAAATTAGCTACTCAAAATCTTCACTCAACGCCCTTTTAGCTGCTATACTTGTCCACGTATTCTGGAAAAAAATACTCATTTTCAAAAAAGACAAACTAGCGCTTAAGCGACCAGTCGAGGCCCTGTTCCGTTCAGGGTCTTACACCTTTCGGATCCAAAGGAAAACTCTTAGTTGAGCCGCTGTGGCGAAACCCTCAGAGCAAAACAAGTGAACAGGTAGTGCTCTAATCTTACCTGACCGCAAAGATACAGTGCAACAGGCCAGCCTGGCTCATTCGTCTCCTTCAGCATTCAATACAAATGATCCTAGAAGGAAAGGTGGACATCCCGGAGGGTCCTCGGACTAAACTCTGCCCGATCTCTGACTCACTGACCGGTGCTCTCAGCATCGCAGCTGCGAAACACGCCACATATCACACGCCGTACGTTAGTATCCCCACAAACCGTCCGCCGGTTTATGCAAGCAGGCATTACGGGGGGATGTAAACACAGCCAAGGGGTGGGTATGGGGGAGCCTGGGCTTCTCCGTCTCAGCCCCGTCCTGCTGAAGTGAGGGATTCCCTGGCTGGAGAGAGAGAGAGAGAGAGAGAGAGAGAGAGAGAGAGAGAGCGACGGAAGAAGAGACAGCAGAGAAAGGTGAAGTACCTCTTTGAAGCATGTGGCCGGATGTGGGAGCTGTGCCGGGGCGGGACACCTGCGCCTGCTGCCGAAGCCTGGAGGTCCTGAGAGAGTGCATGTGTGTGTCTGGGACACTGGGTCCTGTTGCTGCTGCTGTCCTGTCTGGTAGGAGTGAGGGAGGGAGAGAGAAAGAGAAAGAGAGAGAGAATGAAACGCCCCCTGGACCCCCCTCTCTCCCCGTCACGGCCTTCCTTCGGACAGGGGTGGAGAAGTGGGGTAAATAGGAGAAAATAACAGACTCTCTCTCGTCTGCGTGACCCTCCCTCCTCCTCTCTTACTCGCTACCTCTATCCCCACCCTCTCACCCTCCCCTCCCAGTCTCACACACACACACACACACACACACACACACACAGCCCGGCTGCTCCTCCGCCCCACTGTACGTTAATATTAATACGGTCCCATTAATCTGCCAGAGAGACAGACATATGCTGGATCTGGCTGCGAGTCTGCAACCTGCCGGGCTCCTGGTGTGCGCCCGTGTTTAGCACTTGGCGTGCGTTTTGGCTTGCGTGCGTGCGCCGCTTGCGTACCCTACGTGTTTGCATGCGAGCGCACCTTCCCTGCCTTAAGTCTAGTAATGCCACGAGATTAAAGTCGGGCCAGTTGGAGTGCAAGGGGCGGGACGGAGGGGATGAACCGGGAGACGGACAGAAGACGGGGGGAAAAAAAGCTGCAGGAGGACATTTTCACCTCAGCTGCTCCGCGCTCACGATCCCTCCACCCACTTCCTCCTCTCTCGAGAGCGAATCCCCATCCCAGAGCGTGTGTAAATCAGCCTGCTGTCGCTGAGCTACACTGCAAGTATTGATCCCCCCCCCACCACCGCCGCCACCCTTCTCAGCCTTTTGCTGAAAACCTTGTTTTTAAAAGCGACGACCTGCAAAAACGGGATCCAGAAATGTGAAGCGACGTGTTTGTAGCTCCATTGTGAGCCGTTCACTACCACAGCGCACACTCGTACAGTCGTATAGTTAAATAGCTTATATTTATCAACTTAAACGTGGCTTTTTAAAGGTGCAAACTGATATTACTGACGGCCAATTCACTATAATCGATACGCACGCACTCACTGGCCTGTTTACTACCTTGTATCTACACTCGCTGTCCATCTTATCAGCTCCACTGACCACGTAGCCTCACTCTGAAGCTCTACGGTTGCAGACCGTAGTCCATTTGGTTCTCTGTATACTTTTGCCACCCTGTTCTTCCGTGGTCGGGACCCCCACAGAGCAGGTACTATTTGGTCGTGCTGATCTGAGTGGATTGGACACAGCAGTGCTGCTGCAGTTTTTAAACCACTCACCGTCCACTCTTTCAGACACTCCTTCCTTGGTGCTTCAATTTGTAGATGGTAGAAGGTAGAGATGAGGCTCATCTGCCGTCTAAAGCTCAGTATCTGGCTGTATTGCAGCTTCATCGGCCACTGCAGCGTCGGCGAGGTAGAGGTGCCCAATAAACTGGCCAAACGAGCTCCAACTGAGCAGTGGAATGGTCAGACTTACTCAACATATCAAAAGGTTTGATTGCTTTTCTTGCCGTTTGAGCAGCCTCACCAACTGCCCCACCACTAGACATGTAGAGTAACTAAGCCAATATAAGCCAACGTTTCTCTGCTTGACTAAACGCAACTGGGAGATGTTGAGGTTGTCCATCATCTCGTTATATGACTGAGTAGCGAGCAAACAAGTTGATGATGTGAGATGATGGACTCACAACTGGGAGATGTTGAGGTTGTCCATCATCTCACATCATCAACTTGTTTGCTCGCTACTCAGTCATATAACGTGTTTTGAATGAAGCAGCTTTAACGGTTAAATTGTCCGTAGACGCAACAACCACGGCCTACGGACAGTTTCCGGTAAAGCTGCTTCATTCAAAACACGTTATATGCCTGCAGTATTTGAACGAAGACCTCAGTCCCGCGAGTCCCATTCGGCCCGCGAAATTAGCCCGTTTCACCATGAGATGCACTACAGTCCCCAGCATGCACTGCAACATGGTGTGTGTTCTGAACCCCTTCTCCCAAGAAAAGATGCCTGGTGTCTAGTGTAAGTAAACCGGCATTAGTCTAGTGTAACTAATGACCGAATCGGGTCACAGCAAACTGATAGTGCCTGTTTGGGTTTAACTGACCTCTAGTCCTTAATCCAGTGGCCCGATTCTGGCCACAGGACGGCGTTGCCTGGACGCATTTTGGTTGTTTAAACTCCACGTCCACGTCAGTGTCACTGCAGAATAATACAACAGTTAAACAAGACCTGCTGTGTCCTGACCACTGACCACTGAGTGATGAGGTAAAGGGGGGGCTAATAAACTATGCAGAGAAACGGGACAACAAATCGATGAAAAGCACAATAAATGTGGATACAAGGCAGGTGTATCTAATAAAGTGGCCAGTGAGTGTACCCTTTGTGTTCTGTCCACGGTCACATGTCACCGACCCAGGTCATCTACATTACCAGGACAATGACTTTTAGCTTTAACATTGCCACGTTCCCAATTATTTCCAATACAAACAACATTCGTGGTTCACAATGTAATGCAATGTAAATGTAAATTCTGCTATGATCAGTGAATATATGGAGTTATTATATTATCATGTTTGACTGAATATGAACATAAAAGTAAAATGCAGAAATAAAAAAAACTCAGTGGCTGGGATGTAAACATAATCCATCAGAGTGCTTTGATCTACAGACACTTGCCTCCTCAACAGTGATGGTCATGCCTACTGAGGGTTTTATGAAGTGTTGATGGCGGTAAAACGTGTGCCTCTCTGTCATGAATGCATTTTAAAAGTACGTTTTAGGCCAAAGTCATATCGAAAGCACATTTATAAGCAGTTCACGTGATCATGTTCTGTGAGGGAGCTTTCAGAGGCGGACGTCCGGTTCCTATCACCACCACTGTAAACGATTCGGACTCGGAATGGAGCGTTTCTAATTCTTATCCATTTCTCTTCCGCAGAATCTTTGGAGAAACTGGTAGAAGTGGTGGAATTGGCCCTTAAGGCCACAATACATGTATGCAACATCAGCACTACTTCAGCTCTATTAAACGCCTAATGAACTCAGACCACGAGGACTAACCCGTACACTTCAAACACACGCACTGGAAATGACCAGACCACTTCAACAGTAAACACACCAGCACATACTGAGAATGCGTAATAAAGACAACGTTGAAACTATAATAAAACCTCCACACACCTAGGAGATGGGAGACGCAGTCCGGCCATCACTGTCCCTCTATCATAATCAGAAGGGGCTGAGTGGACGCAGCCTCTGCGGTTATATAACATGAATTTAACCCTTCTGCCCTCCGTCACGCACGCACATCCATCACGCTGTTCAGCCAAGCCGAGGCCTGTCTGGTAAACAGCGCGGTCAGGGGATCGTAAACAGGAGAGGGAGGGGGGGTGTAGAGCAGGATTGGAGGCAGAGGTGGGGCAGACTGTGACGGAGTGAGGGGGGAGAAGACAGGCGGGGGCAGGGAGTGGTGATGGGGGTTAATACGGGTAGAGGAGTCTGCAGGCCATGGCACGCGATGGTCTGATGAGGTAGATCTTGACCCTGGAAGGGAGGCATTGGGCCACCTGACCGCCCCCTGTTAGCGCTCGCAATCACCATAAGACCACCGTTATTGCCCGTCATAAAAAAGGCCAGTGTCCACATATCAGATTTGCTGAAAACGGTCATAATTCATTTTACATGGTCATTTCCCAGCCTCTCTTTATCCCTTCTGTCCCTTAAACAGACTGTTTTACTAATGTGCCTTTAAGACTGATATGAAATAACTGAGCTCTGTTCTGATTGGCTGGTCACTCAGAGCTGAAACACTCCTTATAACTTCCAAATGAGTGGGCGGGGCTAAGCTGCTGTAAGCTGACAAGGCTGATCTAATGAATAATGAGTTGGTTCTCATGACGTCACAGAAACAGGGAACTCGAAATGAGCTGGTTTCGCAGCTTAACGTCCACGTTTGGACCGGGTTTGAAACTTTAATCCTGTTTACATATTGATTTGAACTCTTTTCAATTTCCTCTAATTAGTCATCACTCGTAGCTCGTTGACACAAGCGGAGAACTTCTGTTCAAAACGCTCGTAAAAGTCCCTTAACATGCTCTTAATTTCATAACTTACGCAGCGACAATAACAATATTACTAATAATGCCACTAATCATTTTTCACTTCTCGGCGCACACCTTCACTTTTAAAAAAGACGGTTCTTCAGGGGTTCTTTAGTAAAGACAGCGGTTCTCTATAAAACCACAAACACCCAAAGAACCCTTAGCACGCTCAAATGGCTCTTGGCCTGAAATGGTTCTTCACATTGATGAAGAACGTGCTATAAATAGTTCTATGTAGCACCAAAAAAGGGTTCTTCTATTGTTACAGGCTTGACATTGTAGCAGTAGCAGAACCGTTTTTCTTTAGAATCGTCAGCACTCCAAGAACCATTTTCATGCTTGGTTCTTGCCCTGCTGAAATGGTTCTTCAGATTGATGCAGAATGTGTTGTGTACGGTTCTAAATTGTCCTGTACAGCACCAGAAAGGGTTCTGCTACTGTTACGACACCAAGCTTGTAACAGTAGAAGAACCCCTTTTTGGTGCTATACAGAACTACATACAACACACATTCTCCATCAATCTGAAGAACCATTTAAGCAGGGCAAGAACCAAGCATGAAAATGGTTCTTGGAGTGCTGACGATTCTAAAGAAAAACGGTTCTGCTACTGCTACAATGTCAAGCCTGTAACAGTAGAAGAACCCTTTTTGGTGCTATACAGAACTACATACAACACACATTCTCCATCAATCTGAAGAACCATTTAAGCATGCATAGGGTTCTTTCTTTTGTGTTCATGGATCTATACAGAACCATTGTCTTCACTGAAGAACCATTTTATAAAGATTCTTTGAGAAGTTCCACGTCCTTCGGTTTTATATCGTGGTAAAGAACCATTCAATCATGCAAAGAACCATTTACGAGGTCGAGGTGGTTCTCCGAGTGTTGGCGATTCGGAAGAAGCACCAAAGTCCAAACACTCACCCTGTGAATGACCCGTTGACGGTCACTCAAGTTCACAGACTGGACAGCGCGGTGTAAGAAAGCTGGGCAGGAGGTGCGCTCTGTGGGCGAGGGGGCTTCGAGCTGAGCCTGAGCAGCTAAAGCACGGGACAATGACAGTGGACGCGGACCCCGCCATCTGTTGCCCTGAAAGGAGGATGGGGGCAAAGGCGGGGGGTGAGGGTGGTGAAGGGTGGCTGAGCAGCAGAGCAGGGCTGCCCACTGTCCCCCTATAGCCCATAATCACCTACGACTAATCCTGCAGAGCCGGCCGCTTCCTCGCGGCGTTTGATTAAGGTAGGGTAATAAGAGAAATTAGGAGCTGGGGTGAGGGTGGGGGTGGGGGGTCTGCTGGGGTCCTATTCAGCTTCGTTTACCATAATTAATGGACTCACTGTCAATCACTTCATCTGTCAGGCTCACTGTCTGCTTTCAGCCACAACAGCAATAAGCATAACTCTGATCTGTGACAGTATATATTTCCTATTATTATTATTATTATTATTATTACTATTAACATTATTATTGTTATTATTACAGAAATAATAGTGATCATATGACATTCTGTATTAATAATCACTACATTTTCCAACATTTACAGCAATTTATTATGATCCATGCTAATTTATTTAAATGAGTGTTCAATTCATTCTTCATTTGGGTCGCTCTCAAAAATTATACCTGCAAATATCTGAGCGTCACAATCATCACGCAGATGGACAGTATTCACAGGAATGGGATCAGCTGGAGCTCTAAAAATATTTTTAAGTTTTTCCCCATTTTTGACTTCACATAACTCTCCACATTTCTGGTTCCCATTACTAAAATTGATATTGTTTTGGCTTTTTAATTGGGGGGAAAAACAAGTTTCTCTGACTTTTAACTGCTGAACTCCTTAACTGTAATATTTTCTCTGTAAACCTGAAGGAAGTGGACCAAAAGAACCACGGGCAGATAGAAAAACCTCAAAGGCTGTCAAGTGTGTTGCGGTAACGAAAACAACAAATGGCAAAATATCACATTTTGTTTTCATAATTAGCTTCAAAAGATTCAGTCTGACAGTTTACAGTTTGTGAGAAGAGACTTTAAAGCGTTCCGTGTCGCGGTAAAAAGAATTTGGTCAATTTAACTGGAAAACTTTTTTTCAAATATGAAATTATTATTATTGTCATGTACATTGAAGTTTTCTTCTAGGTCCCAGTGTTTAAGCTTATGTGTGAGAATAACTGATTAATAATAATAATTCATTACATTTTCACTTGATTGCGTCATTTTGCCAATATTGACTCTGATATTATTAACATTACACAGAAATATTAAAACTATCACTGAAATATTAAAATGCCACGTCTCATTGTTTCCACCGTGACCGTCTATCGCCAGCGGCCCGAGCCACGGCCCATCAGCCATAGCGTGCCAAGGGGAGACGGAAGCATGTCAACAGTTAGAGGGAGGGATACAGGACGCCCCCCCTCGTGGCTGTGGGTGGAGGACAGCGGGATGGGCAGTGGCCTGATCTCAGCAGGACGGACGAGTCGAGTGCACAGAGCAGACCGCCACTCCATTATTCTACTTTCTCCTCCGAACAATGGGACCGTAGCCCGAGACCCTCAGAACAGCATGAAAGCCCAGCCCAAAGAGAATAAACAAGCGCAGCAGCCTCAGAGCTTTCCTTCACCAGCACAAAGGCCACGGGGTCAGCAATTAGGTGACGGAAAGGCCACTAAAGAGGAGCAGCCAAGGGCCGCGAAGCAGACGCTCTGAAGATGTTTAGCTTGTCATTAAATTATATAAGTATCTATCAGCATCACTCGGACCCCGAATCTTACATCGTTTATCAATTTAAGTGTCTGTTAGTAATCTATATTACACTATCCAGTTCAAGGGGGGCGCTTTGATCAAGCTTATGTACGTATGTTAAAGCATTTAAACATAATGATGATGATCATTTAAAAAAAATACATCCTCTTGGCATTTCCAGTGAAGGTCACTGTATCTCTGGTAGCATTGTCCATTAAAGCTTGAAGAGCTACAACACTAAGAGGTCCAAGTTTGTTCTTCTCTATAACTTTAACACATTAAGGCTTTTATTTGTTTATTTGTCTATAACTTTAACACATTAAGGCTTACATTTATTATTTAGTCTATAACTTTAACACATTAAGGCTTTTATTTATTCATTTGTCTATTACTTTAACACATTAAGGCTTTTATTTATTATTTTGTCTATAACTTTAACACATTAAGGCTTTTATTTGTTTGTTCGTCTATAACTTTAACACATTAAGGCTTTTATTTATTTTTCTGTCTATAACTTTAACACATTAAGGCTTTTATTTATTTTGTTGTCTATAACTTTAACACATTAAGGCTTTCATTTGTTTATTTGTCTAAAACTAACATATTATGGCTTTTATTTATTTTTTTGTCTATAACTTTAACACATTAAGGCTTTCATTTGTTTATTTGTCTATAACTTTAACACATTAAGGCTTTTATTTATTTATTTGTCTATAACTTTAACACATTAAGGCTTTTATTTGTTTATTTGTCTATAACTTTAACACATTAAGGCTTATATTTATTATTTTGTCTATAACTTTAACACATTAAGGCTTTTATTTATTCATTTGTCTATAACTTTAACACATTAAGGCTTTTATTTATTCATTTGTCTATAACCTTAACACATTAAGGCTTTTATTTATTTTGTTGTCTATAACTTTAACACATTAAGGCTTTCATTTGTTTATTTGTCTAAAACTAACATATTAAGGCTTTTATTTATTTTTTTGTCTATAACTTTAACACATTAAGGCTTTTATTTATTTTGTTGTCTATAACTTTAACACATTAAGGCTTTTATTTATTTATTTGTCTATAACTTTAACACATTAAGGCTTTTATTTATTATTTTGTCTATAACTTTAACACATTAAGGCTTTTATTTGTTTGTTCGTCTATAACTTTAACACATTAAGGCTTTTATTTATTTTTCTGTCTATAACTTAAAACACATTAAGGCTTTTATTTATTTTGTTGTCTATAACTTTAACACATTAAGGCTTTTATTTATTTTTTTGTCTATAACTTTAACACATTAAGGCTTTTATTTATTTTGTTGTCTATAACTTTAACACATTAAGGCTTTTATTTATTTATTTGTCTATAACTTTAACACATTAAGGCTTTTATTTATTATTTTGTCTATAACTTTAACACATTAAGGCTTTTATTTGTTTGTTCGTCTATAACTTTAACACATTAAGGCTTTTATTTATTTTTCTGTCTATAACTTTAACACATTAAGGCTTTTATTTATTTTGTTGTCTATAACTTTAACACATTAAGGCTTTCATTTGTTTATTTGTCTAAAACTAACATATTATGGCTTTTATTTATTTTTTTGTCTATAACTTTAACACATTAAGGCTTTCATTTGTTTATTTGTCTATAACTTTAACACATTAAGGCTTTTATTTATTTATTTGTCTATAACTTTAACACATTAAGGCTTTTATTTGTTTATTTGTCTATAACTTTAACACATTAAGGCTTATATTTATTATTTTGTCTATAACTTTAACACATTAAGGCTTTTATTTATTCATTTGTCTATAACCTTAACACATTAAGGCTTTTATTTATTTTGTTGTCTATAACTTTAACACATTAAGGCTTTCATTTGTTTATTTGTCTAAAACTAACATATTAAGGCTTTTATTTATTTTTTTGTCTATAACTTTAACACATTAAGGCTTTTATTTATTTTGTTGTCTATAACTTTAACACATTAAGGCTTTTATTTATTTATTTGTCTATAACTTTAACACATTGAGGCTTTTATTTATTTTGTTGTCTATAACTTTAACACATTAAGGCTTTCATTTGTTTATTTGTCTAAAACTAACACATTAAGGCTTTTATTTATTATTTTGTCTATAACTTTAACACATTAAGGCTTTTATTTATTATTTTGTCTATAACTTTAACACATTAAGGCTTTTATTTATTTTGTTGTCTATAATATTAACACATTAAGGCTTATATTTATTAATTTGTCTATAATTTTAACACATTAAGGCTTTTATTTATTTTGTTGTCTATAACTTTAACACATTAAGGCTTTCATTTGTTTATTTGTCTAAAACTAACATATTAAGGCTTTTATTTGTTTTTTTGTCTATAACTTTAACACATTAAGGCTTATATTTATTAATTTGTCTATAACTTTAACACATTAAGGCTTTTATTTATTATTTTGTCTATAACTAACACATTAAGGCTTTTATTTATTTTGTTGTCTAAAACTTTAACACATTAAGGCTTTTATTTATTTTTCTGTCTATAACTTTAACACATTAAGGCTTTTATTTATTTTGTTGTCTATAACTTTAACACATTAAGGCTTTTATTTATTTTTTTGTCTATAACTTTAACACATTAAGGCTTTTATTTATTTTGTTGTCTATAACTAACACATTAAGGCTTTCATTTGTTTATTTGTCTAAAACTAACATATTAAGGCTTTTATTTATTTTTTTTGTCTATAACTTTAACACATTAAGGCTTTTATTTATTTATTTGTCTATAACTTTAACACATTAAGGCTTTTATTTATTTTTTTGTCTATAACTAACACATTAAGGCTTATATTTATTAATTTGTCTATAACTTTAACACATTAAGGCTTTTATTTATTTATTTGTCTATAACTTTAACACATTAAGGCTTTTATTTATTATTTTGTCTATAACTTTAACACATTAAGGCTTTTATTTATTTTGTTGTCTATAACTTTAACACATTAAGGCTTTCATTTGTTTATTTGTCTAAAACTTTAACACATTAAGGCTTATATTTATTAATTTGTCTATAACTTTAACACATTAAGGCTTTTATTTATTTTGTTGTCTATAACTTTAACACATTAAGGCTTTCATTTGTTTATTTGTCTAAAACTTGAACACATTAAGGCTTATATTTATTAATTTGTCTATAACTAACACATTAAGGCTTTTATTTATTTTGTTGTCTATAACTTTAACACATTAAGGCTTTTATTTATTTTTTGGTCTATAACTTTAACACATTAAGGCTTTTATTTATTCATTTGTCTATAACTTTAACACATTAAGGCTTTTATTTATTTTTTTGTCTATAACTTTAACACATTAAGGCTTTTATTTGTTTATTTGTCTATAACGTTAACACATTAAGGCTTTTATTTATTTATTTGTCTATAACTTTAACACATTAAGGCTTTTATTTAATTTGTTATCTATAACTTTAACACATTAAGGCTTATATTTATTTATTTGTCTATAACTTTAACACATTAAGGCTTTTATTTATTAATTTGTCTATAACTTTAACACATTAAGGCTTTTATTTATTTTGTTGTCTATAACTTTAACACATTAAGGCTTTCATTTGTTTATTTGTCTAAAACTTTAACATATTAAGGCTTATATTTATTTTGTTGTCTATAACTTTAACACATTAAGGCTTTCATTTGTTTATTTGTCTAAAACTTTAACATATTAAGGCTTTTATTTATTTTGTTGTCTATAACTTTAACACATTAAGGCTTTCATTTGTTTATTTGTCTAAAACTTTAACATATTAAGGCTTTTATTTATTTTGTTGTCTATAACTTTAACACATTAAGGCTTTCATTTGTTTATTTGTCTAAAACTTTAACACATTAAGGCTTATATTTATTAATTTGTCTATAACTTTAACACATTAAGGCTTTTATTTATTTATTTGTCTATAACTTTGACACATTAAGGCTTTTATTTATTATTTTGTCAATAACTTTAACACATTAAGGCTTTTATTTGTTTATTTGTCTATAACTTTAACACATTAAGGCTTTTATTTATTTTTTGTCTATAACTTTAACACATTAAGGCTTTTATTTATTTTGTTGTCTATAACTTTAACACATTAAGGCTTTTATTTGTTTATCTATAACTAACACATTAAGGCTTTTATTTTTCTAACGTTAACACATTAAGGCTTTTATTTGTTTATAACGTTAACAAATTAAGGCTTTTATTTGTTTGTTTGCAGGTGTACTACTTTTATGTCACCCTTAGCATGGGTGATGTCTTATGTGAGCTTTCATTCTACAGTTTATTTCTAGATTTTCTGTATCTGACCATTTTACATTTCCCCCTGATTTTCCAAAAAATTCAAAGGGATACATGTAGGGCGCCTTTCAGGCTAAATGGTCCCCAAAGGAACCTTCGTTTTCCAGATCTAGGATATTTAGGACTACTCATCAGCATTCCATATAAAACTCACGAGACTTGTGTAGGTTCTCTGGTGGTTCTGGATGGTAAATAAAGTGTCTATATTTGTGCTGTAGTCATGGAGACCCCCGGTTCCTATCGCCACCACTGTAAAGAAATAAGAGTCTGTCAATTTTTTCCACAGTGAACCACTTCCCATCAAACCACTCTGACTGAATACGGTTACATGCCAAGGACTGAATTATACAGAGGTTTTGAACAATTGATGGAATTCCCCTTTAATCTCATGACTGAAAATATCCAGAAAATGTTTATTAGACATCTTTACGATGCTTGAACGTGTCAATATCATCCCACAAAGGAGCAGTGATATTCCGGCTGGGCCCAGCATGCAAACCGCAGAAACAAGAGTGGCCCTATTGCTGAACCCCTATTTCCACTACAGGTCCACTACTTACTTAACAAGAACTGTAGTAATGTTACTCTGTATGCTGTAGTAAACCCCAGTAATAATCTATAAGATTCTTATAGGAGTCCTGTAGTATTTCTACAGACCTTTTTCAAAAGATTTGCTTTATATGTCATAGTCAGAAAACCTCAGTCCAATTTTAGTTTCCTTCAATCGTGTTACATTTCTTAATTGAATAAAATGTCACCATTAATTAAAATTATGATAATCTTAAATGTTGTCATATTTTTTATTTGCATCTTAGTTTTCAACGTCACACGCACAGTTACACTTTTCCCTCAATATAACTCACATTATGCATTTATACCATAAAATATGCACTCGAAAAAATCGGAATTATCCGGAATGACCGGATTGTTTCCACAGTTAATCCGCTTTTTTTCCAATTCTGTTCATCTAAAATTGGCTACACTGAGTCTGCTATGGCATTTCCAGCTCAACACAGTACAGTTAATTGAACCGGACTTACTGGTGTGGGTTTTGAAGTGGTCACTCAGCAACAGAGAATATGATAACAGCAACAACAACGATGCTCGATAATCAACTAAGATATAGAACGTGAGCCTCTTCCCAGGAGAAGAAGACTAGGACGAACAACAACACAGAGGCGGTGAGTAAAACAAGGAGAGAGACGCACCCGACGTGCAAACGGGTTCAGCTGAACTACAAGAAATAGCCCAGAAAAGCTTCCCAGGCCCAGAACGGCCGAGTGACGTGGAGCACAGATCCGATTTTAAAGTTCCACACACATTATTGTTTTGAGTATGCATATCAATAATAGGCCCAGTCCCATTTCTGATTTTTACCCCGACCCTTGTTTTCCAGTGTCTCCCTCTGAAATGAGACCCTCTAATAAAAGAGCATCACTTCATTAACAGCTACTAGCGCCGCTCTGTAGGCGACCCTGCCCGTCTGCAGGGACAGCAGAGGAGGGGAAAGTTCAGCTCCTCACTGCTGGGCTTTAGTTACATTTAGGGATCATACGCCTTCAAAGAGGGGGGCAGTTATTTATTATCACCCCCCCCCCTCTCTCTCTCTAATTTTACCGTTCCACCTTAAACGGAGCAGCAGTTACAGACACATTCTGGCGCTTCAGGCGTGAGAACTGCTGGACTATTTAAGGTGGAACGGGAAAGTTAGCCAGATTCCAAGACATCAGCGCTCCACTAGTGAGTTTTTCTTCTTCTAAAAATAATTTAATCTTGTTTTCTCAACACTTACAGGAACGAGTTCTATGCTTTTTGGGTGTGGCTGCCACATCATCTCAGGCTATAAAGGGTAAAAACAGGAATTTCCAAGCATTCCGCGGTGATCGTGGTATAAATCATCAGGTTTTCCTGGTCGGAGTTCTCAATCTCAGACCACATTAACAGCACAAAGTGTCCGTAGTTAAAACAGAATTCCACTGATTTTTCAACATCTCTGCATAACTGAACGGCTGAGCGGTGGTCCGATATGAAGATATGCACTGTAGACAGAGAAGCTGAGAATTCTGCTCACAGTGGTGGTGATGGGAACCAGACGTCTGGAGTCTTTAATGCTTGTGAGTGGTAGATCTCAGAAGGTCATATCATATTACAGACCATCATAAATGTTGCATATAAACCCTCAGAGGATGCGTGTGGGTTCTCTGGTGGTTCTGGATAGTAAATAAAGGGGCTATATCTGTGTTGTAGTCAGGGCGACCCCTGGTTCCCATCACCACCGAAAATTTGTCCAAAAAGTTGGTGGACGTCCTCTTTGAAGCTGAAGCTGATTCAGCAGACTGCGATGCTTTCACGGCGGGTTTTACTGGACGAGCTTCTCTTTGTTATGAACCAAAGCTTCAACCCCACCTGCCCTTTGGGGTGCCACAGTTCTAAGCAGTTCTGAGCATTTAGCACCACCTAGTGTTTCATCTATGCGTGTGCGAGAGGGTATTTCTCCGGTACCACCTGTTTCTGAGGGGACCTCATGATCATACACAGCATATCTGTCACATCATCGCGTTCTGCTCAAGCGTTTTAATAACAGGATA
>NC_051232.1:33077938-33132938 GCF_015220715.1 Pygocentrus nattereri | reverse complement strand
TCCCTCTCAGATGTTCACTCTACCTCTCTCTCTTTCACTCTCAGATGTTCACTCTAACTCTCTCTCTCTCTCTCTCTCTCAGATGTTCACTCTAACTCTCTCTCTCTCTCTCTCAGATGTTCACTCTAACTCTCTCTCTCAGATGTTCACTCTCTCTCTCTCTCTCTCAGATGTTCACTCTAACTCTCTCTCTGATGTTCACTCTAACTCTCTCTCTCTCAGATGTTCACTCTACCTCTCTCTCTCTGATGTTCACTCTCTCTCTCTCTCTCAGATGTTCACTCTACCTCTCTCTCAGATGTTCACTCTACCTCTAACTCTCTCTCTCACTCTCAGATGTTCACTCTCTCTCTCTCTCTCTCTCTCTCTCACTCTCAGATGTTCACTCTACCTCTCTCTCTCTGATGTTCACTCTAACTCTCTCTCTCTCTGATGTTCACTCTCTCTCTCTCTCTCACTCTCAGATGTTCACTCTACCTCTCTCTCTCTGATGTTCACTCTAACTCTCTCTCTCTCTGATGTTCACTCTCTCTCTCTCTCTCTCAGATGTTCACTCTACCTCTCTCTCAGATGTTCACTCTACCTCTAACTCTCTCTCTCACTCTCAGATGTTCACTCTCTCTCTCTCTCTCTCACTCTCAGATGTTCACTCTACCTCTCTCTCTTTCTCTCGGCTTCAGTAACTAGCTGAGGCGGCTAACTGTGCAGACTCCCATGGAGCTTGGTCCGGCCGCCCAAACCGCTAACTGGTTATAGCCGAGTGTCGGGTGAGGTCTTTAGCTCGGCCGGACCGAACCGGACCGGACTCGGTTGAGCTAATAGCAGCATAAGCTACAACGAGTCTGGCTAAGCTAACGTAACTGCTGGTGCTGTTTAATGAGTGTCGAACTCGGGGGCTAATGTGCTAAAACACTGCGCTCACTCTGCTTATTAGACATTATTGACGTTTGTCTGACGGCACGACCGCAAAACGGCGGTTCGACAACGAGTCAGCGCCGAACCTTCTCGCTCTCGCCTCTCCGCCCCGAAGCCCCGCCCCCTTCTCCAGGCAATGCCGCGGGCAGTGAGATTAAAGGGAACGTCTGTCCACTCAGCGGGCAGTTATTTGCGGCCACACAAGATCAGGTTCCCCTCACACTGAAAGGCCAAATCATCGGTAAAATCTGACAAAACCTTCATAAACAATGTCGAACGTCGAGCCTATTCCTCCCGTTATATCAAAAACGGGCCTGCTGAACAGCAGAGGGCGCCCGCGAGGGGGCCCTCAATGAATGGGAGTGAATGGAACCCAACGGCTAAAAACGAACCGTTAAAGTGGTCTCTAATCACTGAACCAGAACTTTCCTTTAGTTTTAGACAGTAGACGGATGGATTTCACTAAAAAACCAAGCAAATCTCACCGATATGTTTCCTTTATTTCTACAGCAAACGGGTTTCGGGCAGCAGGAGGCGGGCTTTACTGCTGGAGCGGGATGATTGACGGGCGAGCGGAGCAGCTCATTGGCTTTTCGCGCTCACCGACGTCATGAATATACATGAGGCGTCGTTTTTAAACTCCTGTTTTAAGAGCTTTTAAACGATAACAGCGGTGTTAAAATGTTATGCTGTTCAGAAAATGAATGAATTCTTTTACATTAAAATGTTTCAGCGTTTATAAACTGATTTTGGTTAAACGCTCCATATCAACCCATTCATTTTGGACTCTCTCGGGAGCGCCCTCTAGCGTTCTAGCATAAGCACTCTTAAAAAGATGGTTCTCCAAGGGTTCTTTAGTAAAGAAAATGGACCTATATAGAACCATTTACACTCAAAGAGCCCTTCGCACGATTAATAGGTTCGCATCATGAAGCATCATCAAGCAGGCTGCATCATGAGAGACTGATGGAGAATGTGCTGTGGGAGGTTCTATAAAGAACCTATTTGAAGAGAGTTCTCTAGGTCACCAAAAAGGGGTTTTCTATCAGAACAATCTTGATATTGTAACAGAACCACCCTTTTTTGTGCTATAGAGAACCATCTATGGCATATTCTCCATCAGTCTGAACAACACTATCACATATGAACTTTCTGCAGGATTAATTATCTAGATCCAAAACCACGACTGTTGGAGTTACAGCTTAATTTTCAGCCAAAAGCCTAGAAAAAACAAAACGTACAGAGCTTCTTGGCCGTCTGCCCGGTTGGTATTCACAAACTAGCCCCGAGCTGGAAGGCTGATCCCAGATCACTTAGGACAGCTTTTGACTTGTTTTCTAGAGGAACGCTCTTCGGAAGTGGTTTGTGAATGCAGGCCTAATCCAGTGGTTCCCACAGTCAGCGCTGGAGACCCCACGTGTCCCTTTTCCTTCAGTCCAGCACGCCCAGCCCACCCCATCAGGAGCTTGCTCATTAGACTTGAATCTGGTCTGGTGGATGAGGGCAAGCACCAAAAGAGTGAGATTAAAATCCCATTACCCAAACCTGGTCCTCAAGATCTACCAACCCTGGAGGGTTCAGATCCAACACACCTGGCTCCGTCAGACGCTTCAAGGCCTTCATTACCCAGATCAGGTGCATTGGATTAGAGCTAAACTCTACAGGGTTTTAGATCCTCCAGGACCAGGACTGAGCACCTTCGTCCTAAACAACAGGCAAGCAAGCTTGACTGACTGTGGTCATACAACTCCAGTCCTGGAGGGTCCAGCACAGTTTGGAGGTTTCCCTGCTCAAACACACCTACTTAACCTGGCAATTAACAGATAAGAGCGATCAGGTGTGTTTGGGCAGGTAAATCACCGAACCTGCTGCACACAGAGTGTATAAAACACTGACCTGTTCAATGAGATTAGAATGAAAACAGCCACCACGTCCTCAGATGCCCACAGAGTCTACATTTATTAAAAACAGCAAAATATAAACAACACAACACTTTTTACATTCCGTCTCCTGTACACAAATAATCCACTGCCATTAGTGTTAAACTAAAGGTGATGTTAAAAAAAAAATAAAACAAATCACTGATTAAGTCCACTAAGTTAATGGTACAGCTGGAATGTAACGCTGGGTCTTCTGAGGTCTCCACGTCCACACTGGAGGTATCATCAATGATCCGCTTTGACGTTCCTCTGACTGGATTTTTTTAGCTTTATATTTGTCATTTCGATACTTTTCCTCGTTCTGTGTCTACCACCCTTCAGATCTCCCTTCTTTTCCTCTGCGGCTCAACAAAGTATGGCACTAAACAGAAATGTAAGGAAACGTACACCCAGCCTGTGCAGGAATCAAAAATCAATCAACTCAGGCCTTTTTGTTAAAAAAAAAACTAAAAATAGTAAAATAAAAACCCATTAGTGAGAGCAGACGCTGTGTTGTAACAGAGAGGCCCACCGGTAGTACCAAAGTTAGCCGTCATCACGTTAGTCATCGTGATCAGGTTCGAACAGACTGACCAGCCCAGCATCCTCGCTGTCGGCCACAATGTCTTTCGAAGGCTTCACCTTCTTGAAGAGGGATGGAAGGTTCCGGATATGGACCTCTTTCTTAAACTGCTGCCCCAGGGGTTTCTGTTGAGGCAATGAAACAGTCCCATGTCACACTGGCTGTGTTTACATGCAAAGATTTCTGCCAATCCGATTGAATACGATCAGATTACAGATTCAGACTGAGGTGTTTATATGCACTCTATTCAACAATCTGATGGAAAATGTTCGTTTACACGCTCGCTACAAGTAATCTGATGCAAAATAGCGAGCATGTGTAGAGAACCGTTTAGAGTAAACGTTACCATGACAGCCAGCATCACGTGAGCCCAGTCAGAGTGAGATGAGCAGCAGTGAGCAGTGATTGTGTGTTTAACTGCTTTAAACTGACGTCAGACTCAGGAAAACGTCCTTCACACGTCCTTATTAAAGAAGGCCGAGAGGAAGACGTCGTGCTCTGAGACACACAAGCTGGACGTCCGTCCCACCGCCGTCTTTTAAAGATCAGAGCATGAACTTCGTCTCCTCTGCAGACCAGTTTCTGCTCCGCCGTGTTGAACGGTATAAACTCTCACTGTGACGCGACGCACAAGCAGAACGGACTTAAACTTTCCGATAGGGAATGTAATCGGATACAGGAGTTTACACGGATATTATTCTTCTAGTTAACAGATTATTTACAGGGTTACCCACCTCATTCAATCGGATAGAAACTGTATTGTGTTGGACTGGACTAGTCCAACTGAGCACCACCAAGTGAGAACTAATAAAAGTGGTTTCTGTAAAAATCTGTAAATATAAATTGGGGGGTATTCAGCCAACATACACGTGCCAGGGTATTATATGACTAGGCAAAATTAACTAATTAACGAACTAATGTTCCGACAGCCAGCCCAAATCCGGTTTTTGGCATATCCATATTATTTTTGGTAGTCTGGAAAGCTCAAAACTACACTTTCTGATTTTGCTCTTTCATCTCTCCTCCATCCAATGTTTAAAATTTGCATCACCAGTGTTGCGACATAGTTACTGATGCCTCCGTCATTACCATAGCAACCCCTGCATTATAGGCTGGAGATGTCTGAACTGAGCACTTTTAAATAACAGGGCGGACCTGTTGTCTCCAAACACCTCATTTGAGCGACAAATCAGATCTGCCTGCAGCCTGAACACGACCCAAGATGGTCACCAAACCTAGTCTTGCAGATCCATCGCTCTTTAGATTCTGTCTAATCACACTTTCCCACAGTTAATTACCTTCAGAAGTTTTGGTTCAAAGGGATAATAAAGCACTGACAACAGAAAGTGACCCCTCAAATGTTAACCGGACCTCTTTTTCTCCCCGAAACAGAGCTTGTCTTACCCCCACGGTGCCTGCAATGAGCTTCTTAAACTGGTCCTTCCTCTTCTTTTCCCCGACCTTCTGCAACGCAGGGTTGACGGTCCTTTGGTCAAACTGTTCTAGCTGCTCGAGATGGATGTTGGGGATTTGGTTCATGATGGCGCGCAGCTCTGTGTATCGAGGCCGCTGTGGAGAGCACAACGTGTAAAGTATTCAGTGGAAAGTCCTGCTTGTTTTTCACAATTTCATGGGAATTTTAAGATGAACGGAACCAGCTATCATGACCGCATCAATGAGGTCCTGTAAAAGGAATGAATTACCACCACATCTAATACAGACAAGTTAACAGGAAAAACTCACACTTCTCACTCTTAAAAAAGTGAAGGGTTCACACTGGGGATTGGTGAGAAGAAATTAGTGGATTTGGCTCCAAATTAAAACAGGTCCCAGGCCTCCAACTGGCAACTAATATTGACCAACGTTGCTGGTTGTAGTCCTGCCGTCCATTAATTACACCTACCAGAGCATCATAGATGAACAAAGCCAGCTGGGTCAGGGCGGCATTGCAGCCGTCGTGTTGACCGTGCATCTGCAGAGCCTTCAGGACGCTGGCGAACAGCCACGTTACGGCCTCCGGAAGCAAGTTCCCACCAGCGACCTGCGAGGGAATAAGCGAAACATTTAAATAGCGTGGAACCGAAGGCCATGAGGGGACACACTGAAGTGTAAAGTGTGCAGGGAGCACAGACTGCGCCACTATTGTTGTACCTGTCTTAGCAAAGCCCAGCAGACCTGGGTAGCAACCCGCTGACAGTTCGTGGTGTCTCTCCAGGACAGGGAGTTAAATGAGATCGCCAGGAGAGTCATGTAGATGTCCTGAAGACAGACAGAGCACAAGTACAAGTCAAAACATGGTTCAACTGGATACTGCAATCAGAAGAAGTATGAATAAATGACCACAGCAGCCACCTGGCATGAACATCAAGGTTACCTCTTTTCTGAGAAGACATTTGCCCAGTTCTGTGAGCTCATCTGCCGTCTGTGACGTATTCAGCTGGGTGGAATCTGTTGCCATCATCTCGTCATCTCCTAGAGAAAAAACCCAAACATTAGTGCTGCAGCTGTCTAATACTTTGATTTTCATATATTCTGGGGAATATCATCTCCAACCCTTAAATATTACGTATCACGTTATTATGTATATCATTATTTACTACAAACGCATATTATTCTTGTTTCACTTTGGCATAAATTCTAAGATCAGATTATTAATCCAACTTAATGAGTTTATTGACAAAAACATGGCTAATAAATAGTCATCTTCAAAGCAAGTTACACTGAAAGGCTAAACTGGGGATCCTGCCCAATCTGGCAACCCTGAAAGGTTGCCAGCAGGTTTTTTTTTTAATTTTAGAACCATGTAGAACCATGGACAGTCAAAAAACCATTTCAAGCCATCTACAGCACATTCTCCATCAATCACGATGCAAAAAAACCCTTTAATCACAGAAAGAGTCCTTGGAATGTTCTTGGTTTGACATAGAACCATGGACATCCTTTGCCTCATTAAAGGGTTCTTTGCATGATGAAAGGGTTCTTCAGACTGATGAAAAATGTGCTGTAGATGGTTCTATATACAACATTTTGGGAAAAGAAGGTCCTATATAGCATCACAAAGGTTCTTCTATTGTTACAAGCTTGACACCATACCTATAGCAGAACCCTTTTAGGTTCCAACTCTTTTGGAACCATCTATAGCACATTCTCTATTATTCTGAAGAACACTAATAATAGAAAGAGTTCTCAATGTTCATGGTTCTACCCTTTGCATTATTAAAGAGTCCTTTGCATCATGAAAAGGTTCTTCAGATGAATGGAGAATGTGCTGTAGATGGTTCTATATAGAATATTTCAAAAATGACCCATATAGCACCAAAACGGTGCTACAGAAGCATCTACAGCTCATTCTCCACCAATCTGAAGGACGCTTTCATGAAGCAATCATTAAAAAAGGTTCTTCGGATGTTCCTGGATCTTCATCATCAGTTTCTACCATCATTTTTAAGTGTCGCTAGTTGGAAGTTCAGAGCAGTGAGAAACTCAGCTTGACCTGGAGTAAAAACCACCGCCGATGCCCCTACCTGCGGGAATCTCGCCAGCTGTTCCACATCTCGGTCTCGAATGAATCTATAAAACACTCGCTAATAGCGGCAAGGTGCCTTTTAGCCACATAACTACATATTTTTGCTCTGCTTTCCTCTCATTCATTCCTCAGCCAAATAAAAAATGGCTCTATATGAATATCAGACCTGAGTAACTCCACAGACCGGTCACCAAATTCACAATCACACCAGTGAACGACTCTATGAACTCACCATCTGCATCCTCCTTGTTTCCTGCTGGTTCTGGTAGCTTTCTCGATATGCAGGACATCGCTGCAGGGCCGGGTCATGAAATCGGTCATTAAAAATGGTCAAACAAGGTGGAGCATTTCATAAAAAGACTGATACGGAACTCACACAGCAGATCCATGACCTCTCGGGTGGCTAGACGCACCAGCCGGTCCTCCAGCATTTCCTGAGTCACCTGGTTCTCCTCGGAACACTCGTCATCATCTGAGCCACTGATGGAGATAAAACCGTATGAGAAAACCCATCGAGAAAACCAGAGATGAAACCATGATACTGAGAACAGGTCACTCACCACATGTTGGTTCTTTGGTTGATGATCTGCCACCGGAGGTTCAGCCTCTGTGAAAGTCCAGAAAATAATGAAGAATAAAGATGGTTCTTCAAGGGCTCTTTATGAAAGACAGTGGTTCTAAAAAGAACCATGAACACTCCAAGAATCATCTGCATGCTTAAAGGGTTCTTTGCACTGTGAAAACGCTCTTCAGATTGATGAAGAATGTGCTGTATATGGTTCTATATAGCACCTTTTTGAAAAGGGTTCTATGTAGCACAAGAAATGGTTTTGCTGGAGTTACAATGTCACGCCTGCAACAGTAGAAGAATGCTTTTTGGTGCTATATAGAACCCTTTTCAAAAAAGGTTCCATATAGAGCCATCTGCAGCACATTCTCCATCCATTTGAAGGGCTCTATGAGTGTTCATGGTTCTATTTAGAAGCTGTTTCTTTACTAAAAAAAATGTGTGTGTAGAAGAAACCTCTCAAAAATGTTCCACACATTCCAATCTTAAGAACCCTTACTCAGTGCAAAGGGTTCTTTGAGGGCTCATGGTTCTATACAGACATTTACTATCCATACATTTTCTTTACCCAAGAACTCTTGAAGAGCCATCTTTCTTAAGTGTGTAGAAGAACTATTTTTCAAATAGGTGCTACACAAAACCATACAGAACACATTCTCCACCAGTCTAAAGAGCCCTTTCACAATCCCAAGAATCCTTCAACTGTGCAGAGGGTTCTTTGAGTGTTCATGGTTCTTTATAGAACCATTTTCTTTACTGAACAGCCCTTTTAAGAACCATCCGTCTTAAGCAAGTACCTATGATTCTCAGGAATTCTCAGCTTTCCTTGGGAAAAGTGAAGGTTCAGACTGAACAGAAGAGAACGTGAGCTTTACCTGGAGCAGGTGGGAGAACAGAAGGCCCAGCAGGGGGCAGAGTAGACCGTCATAGTACTCCGAAGGACAGGACATGACCAGAGGTTTCATGAACACCCGTGAACAAGACTGTATTAAGGCAAACAACGACAAGCAGAAGCCACCTGGAAAAGCAGCACTCAAAAGACTAGATGTCCAATTAATGGTAAGAGCTCACAGTTCCGTATACCGATGGTGAGATAATGTAAAGGATATGGATTAAGGGGCGGAGCCTATGGTCAGGGACGTGCTCCAGGTGGATAAGGGCGGAGCCTACCAACTGTTCCGCCAGTGCTTCTACTGTGTAGAAGTCCTGCTGCAGGGCTGGCCCAGCGTACCCAATGACGTGGTAACTACAAGAGAGTGACAAAGTCGAAATTTGAGAAAACGGCTCGGGCTGATTGGGCGATAACTCTGTATGTGTAAGATCAGGCCTCACCAGTTATCGTAGAGCATGCAGAAGAAGCCCTGCATGCGCTCAAGGGCGCTTTTGTACACGGGGGAGTCATACATGTCCATGGTCGGCTGGGAAATGGCTGTGGGGAGCAGATTATTTTTTATGATCGTCTGCCAAACTTCACTGAACCGATATCACAACAGGACACAGATAAGTTTACAATTTACCTAAAATAAGATTCTTCTCCACGTCCATCACATCATAAGCCCGACTGAAGGTCTCGCTGAGCCGAGCCATATTCTCTGGTAGAAATAAGCTGTTGTGGGTTCTGGAATAAGAATTTGATATAATTAAACCACCCAAATGTTAAGAACAGTCATTTTGTCCTGTTTCAGCAAAAATCCAGCCACAACATTTTAAGCCTATTTTATCAAACTAACGTTTTACCACCTTGACTGCAAATGTGTCTCAATACGCGCTAATGTCCTAGTATAGACTACAATATATAATCAAACGAAAGCGCAGGCTCACTTTGCTCTGCTTTAAGCTTTAGATCAGCTATAGCCACTTTTCTCGCATCTCCAGCAGGAAACTTTTCCGCAGAAGTGTTAGTTTCTTTTAAAATGTCTCTCGACGTTCGACTTCTCACGAGGCTGACGTCGCTTTTCAGTCACCAGCTTTGTGTTTGAACTTTCCACATCCACCTTGCCTGAGATGTCAGATCATAACTGCTGCACTATTTAAGGTGGAACGGGACAATTTGAACAACAAGCTGACAAATGAGAAGCGACTTCAGCTTCACGACTTTTTAGTGTTTGTCAGTTTCTCGTTGCAGATTAAACGTATCAGGAAACCAGCTGGAGTGAATATTAATGCAAATAAGTCTCTAAATCAGAGGTCACTAATAGGCGGACCGTGGTCCGAGTCCAGACCCAGACGCTGTCATATGCGGACCTGGACCTGTAACCGATAAAACGATGGAGAATAATTTAATTTTGACAGGGTGGTGCTTTTTTAATCGGCGAAGCTTTTCAAGCCTTTACGGTAGCTTTAGAGGCCAGAGACTCTGACCAATCGCATTTGTAGTAAATATCACACATGACGCTACTCAGCCAATCAGATCTGTGCATTACGATAAACACTGACACTCGAGTGAGTGACGCACTCACTGGAGAGACGAGACGGAAAAGAAAGTGGTGACATTCTGTATAAATAAAAATGCGTGGCTACGACTTAGTGAGGCGTGGAAACAAGAGCCTAATGCCACGACTTGGTAAGCTGCGATACCGTTCCCATGCCTTACTAAGTCGCGGCTATGCATTAGGATCTTGTTCCCACACTTTAATAAGGCGTGGCCATGCATTATTTTTTATTTATACAGGATGTCACCACCGGGGCTCCACACTGAACTGTACTTTATTTGATCTGATATTCAGTTGTCGACTGTACAAGACGTTGATATTCCTACTTCAGTAAACAGTATATGGCACTGAATCCTGACTAAGTGATGTTCCGGACCTTTACCTGAGGAAATTTCTCACTTTATTGAATTTTAGTTAAATGACCCCTGTCCAAATTATCGATGTTCGTTTTAAATCTCTCTCTTTGCCGTTTCGTTGTCTGCGTTGCTATGGTGACCGACTGTCTGCGCTGATCTTCAGGGCTAAAGGGTGAATCAGCAGTTCTACATTAACTCCAGCGTTTAAGATCATTCACTGTTAAACTGTGTTGAAGGATCAGCAGAGCTTTATTTTACTGTAGAGGGGGATTATTATTTTATGGGCAGTCGTGGGCTGGAGGTCAGGGAACCAGCCTCGTGACCGGAAGGTCGCCGGTTCGATCCCCAGGGCCGACGGCACATGACTGAGGTGTCCTTGAGCAAGACACCTAACCCCCAACTGTTCCCAGGGCGATGTGGATTAGGCTGCCCACCGCTCCGGGCAAGTGTGCTCACTGCCCCCTAGTGTGTGTGGTGTTTCACTTCACGGATGGGTTAAATGCAGAGGTGAAATTTCCCCATTTTGGGACTAATAAGAGTCTTAATTATTACCTACAAACCTGATTCTGCTGTGGAGCCGCAACAGGGCAGTATGTTGAGCCACATGAAGAGGGCAGTATGAATAGCCGCATGTTGATGACCCCCGTTTTCAATAAACGTCCAACTACTGAAATTACTTTTCAAATAATGAAAGTCACAAACAATACTACTGCTGTTTAAACTTGTACTAAGACCTTGATTTTCATCCATAAAAACAGGCAAGCCCACTCAAGGCTGACTTGCACTAATACTTTACTCGCAACTCAGTGCCTGGTTGCCAATAATGTGAGGTGTGTAAGGGATTCTTATTTCTGCCTGAATGGCCAAACTATGCCTGTCAATGTTACTCATTCACTCATCTACCTACATAATGAACTGTGAGTGACTGGAATTTCACAGGATAATACTGCATATTTTAAACTCTCTCGCTAGTCTCCTTTACAGTAGGAAACAGCCTGGTGAACAAGCTCATTTATGCAATTTTGGCAATATAGCCCCCATTGTAATTATGTTTTTGTATACGTTTCATAATGTTTTTATTTCTTGGCTTTGTTTTTAAAATCTTCTTGATTAACCATTATAACAGCTGTCAGATTTCTTGATGAATTCTTGTTGGCACTGCCCAGGGCAAACTCCCCACCTGATGAGGTTGAGCAGGTTTGGCAGCAAACCGAGCAACGGTTCTGCGCAAGGGTTCCTGTAGATGGGGGCTCCAGCAGGAGTGTAGCCCACCACAAAGCCTCCAGCTTTGGCCTCCTCTAGATTAGCAGGCCACCGCGCCCGCTTCACCACTCCCAGGATCGTGTAGACACAAAAACTGATCTGCAAATAAAGACACAAAATTTAGGCCTAAAAGTGTCTGTTGTGACTGGGTAGTTACAGGATATGTATTGTGACTCATTTATTTTATATGTATGTATATATGTTTACCCCCCTTTTTAAATTTTATTTTATTTGATGGGTTTTTGTTATGAAAAAACACAAATCTGATAAATAAAGAATTATTAAAAAAAAAAAAAATTAAAAATCAGGCCTAAAAGTGTTGGCCAGGATTTGGCCAGATTTTTCCTAAGAAATTTTGGGCCGTTTCTTTTGGTCTATTCAGCATGAAATTTACACCTAATGTAAAGAACAACAGAGATTTTCAAATTATGCCAAAAACTGAAAAACAACAAAAAAGTGGACATACAAGGTTTTAATCCATCATGTAGACCCAGTGTGTATATACTGTAAATACAGTGTGTGCAGATGATTCATATTTACCCTTGACCTGTTGATTCCCATCTGGTCCTCAGCTGCGGGCTCATTAACAACCTGGTCAGCACCAATGAAGGCCAAGAAACTAGCAGGTTCCCACAGCACACTGAAACAAAGCAGAAAACAGAAACCAAATACTGATCAATATCATCTCAGTGGTTCGACTCAATATCACATGGAATCCCACTGTTGATTGTCCCTGTATACACACTTTAAACTACATGGTTTTGAAACCTTGAGACCTGACCGGTTTTGAAACCGGTTTTGGGACCTTTGAGATCTGACCGGTTTTGAAACCGGTTTTGGGACCTTGAGATCAGACCGGTTTTGAGATCCGTTTTGAGACCTTGAGACCTGACTGATTCTGAGACCTTGAGATCAGACCGGTTTTGAGATCAGTTCCGAGACCTTGAGACCTGACTGATTCTGAGACCTTGAGATCAGACCGGTTTTGAGATCAGTTCCGAGACATTGAGACCTGACTGATTCTGAGACCTTGAGATCAGACCGGTTTTGAGATCAGTTCCGAGACATTGAGACCTGACTGATTCTGAGACCTTGAGATCAGACCGGTTTTGAAACCGGTTTTGGGACCTTGAGATCTGACCGGTTTTGAGATCCGTTTTGAGACCTTGAGACCTGACCGGTTTTGAGATCAGTTCCGAGACATTGAGACCTGACTGATTCTGAGACCTTGAGATCAGACCGGTTTTGAGATCAGTTCCGAGACATTGAGACCTGACTGATTCTGAGACCTTGAGATCTGACCGGTTTTGAGACCTTTGGCGGGTACTGAGACCTTGAGATCTGGCGGGTACTGAGACCTTGAGATCTGGCCGGCACTGAAACCTCGAGATCTGACCAGTTTTGACACCTTGAGATCTGACAAGTCAAGATCAGAAATTCCAGAAGCAACTCTTACCTTGATTCAGGAATCTTATCTTAATCAAAGTCGACAATCAACGGTCATGTCTATTACCTAACAACCGAACATACGTGCACAACTGAAATGTAAACAGGTCACCAAAATGATCAAGTTAGTCAGCCAGACAGCTAACATTAGCTACTGTTACTGATGTTAAAAAAAAGTAAAACAAACTAAAGTGCAATTAAGAATACTGTGAGAGCGCCCCGGCTGTTTATTATGGCGTCGCTGCTCCCCAGTTTCAGTCTCCATTTCCCAAATGCTTTAGCCAAGCACTAACGTTCCTCCTCCTAATAAACAGACACACTCCTCATTATTCACCACCATCACTGTAATATTTCATCATCAACATGATCAGAGGGGTGGTGGAGTTCGAGTTGACAGCGTCTGAGATGTTTAAAACGCAGAGTTAGAAAAGAAAAACAGTGAAAGCGTTTCACAGTAGAAATAAATAGAGCTCATTATGCTGGTAGTGAACTACACCGCCTGACTCAGCCACCCAAAAACCACAGAAACAATCGTGTGATACTGTTTTCGTATCTGGAGCTTTTGTAATAGCTACTGTCCTAAATTCAGTCCGTACTTAAGTCATCATGGACACTAAGCAGATCAGATTTCAGAGTTAAGTATATTTTGTAAAACGACTCCGGGACAACAGCAATTTATTTCCTCTACAGCACTACATAGAAGCACACAGTGAGCGTGGTAAGCACCGGAGCTCATCCATGTGTCCAGTTTAACTGATACCTGCGCATATCCTCCGAGAGCCAGCGTGTCGTGACGGGGGCCATGAGTTCCTCCAAAAAGGCCTTCTGCTTGTTGTAATCCTTAAACTGGTTACTGAGCAGCACAAGAGCCTCCATCAGGGCACACTTCTCCATCTGGGTCAGCAGCAACTCATTGGCAAACAGCTTCTTCACTTGGGTGTACAGCATGTCAAAGCATGGCTATAAACAATAAAGAAGAACACATTAACTGTCTTCCAAGTTTGACACGTTTATATGAAATGTAAATCATGTCACTGTGTTATCAGAAATAATGAGAACAGTGAATTTAATGATTTCTGCAAAGGGGTAATACATACTAGCACGAATTCTGGGTAATCTCGACACATCTTGATGATTGAGGAGCATGCGTGTCTTCTGACGTTCTTTACAGCTCGTGTCCGAGGAGCCTAAAAGCATTTAGTGACATCAGCAGTTAAACTGAAGCACTTGATTCAACTCATAACCAGAAATACTGCATTTCATTAAAACATATCATCGTTGTCCAAATTAAATAAATATTTTTTAAATGATCCGTTTTTCTACATCATCTGAGCACAGCGCTGTGCTTTACAGCGACTGTGTTTACATGCCATCAATAACCAGATCATAATCTGATTTCTGCAGTTGTCTGATTATTCAAGTGTCATGTAAACACCATCCACCAAACTCCGATCTAGAAATCCGATTTTAAGAAATCGGATAAAGAGGCTGGATTTTTGTTCAATAATCAGATTCCTCAGGGCTGTGAGATCTTTCAGATCTCTCGGTCTGAGCACGTGTGAAAACAGACGGCGGTACCAGAAATAAGCGAGCGGCGTCGCCATGAAATGCAGCAAAACACTTTTGGAGCGAAGCTGAAACCAAATACAGCCTTGACAAAACGAAGAATTTAAATATTCTTCATCTTCTAGATGACGTGTGTTCATATTCTCAGGTAGAGTGCTGCGATCTTTTACGTCACGTCTTCTTCTGTGAGTTTACTGGCTGGTTGTAAAGCAGAAATCGGATGACCGTCTGACTTTTCTGCAGTTATTGGATTATTGAGTGCATGTAAACGAACTCTGACTGCGTCAACATTTACCGATGAAGGGACCAAAACAAATGTTTAAAAGTGACTTGTAATTAATCCTCTGTGAGGACCTGCACTAAAAGAACACGTTTGTCTTCTTTTCTAAAGTTACTACACTGGAGGTGCATGGTTTTCTTTGGACAACGATGATATACAAGACCTTGAGATCCTAACATCACGTCTTACCTTGCTTTCTTCAACTACTTCGAAAGTGATGGCAGGAAACAGCTATAAAATACAAACATAATGAAGTGAAAACGGAGTGATACGACATTCATGACCTTTCTGCTACACGCACTGGTGAAAGGTGAATCATGTTACCTTAAAAAACACTTGAGGTAGAAAGTCTGGCCGATGTAAAACAAAAGGAAAGAGGGAGGACAAGTTGCTCAGGATGCAGGACAGTATGAGGGGATCCCGCATCTCGTAGTTCACTACGGCCTGTAGCAGCTCCATGCCTTGGTCAACAGGCAGTTTCTGACAATATAAGAAAACTGCAAATTAAAGGTGATCAACTAAGCAAATTTCAGCCCTCTGTAATTGTATAGAATGCCCTGTTTATTTGGCTGCAAGTAGAAAGCGGTTAGAGGAACCAAGCAAAATAAATAAAATAGAGGTGTGGTTGTAAGAGGAGAAAAAGGAGTGATACCTCCTTGTCCACGATTTTGAAGAGCTGTCCCATCACACTCTCCATGAAGGTGGTCATGGCGTCCCACTGCCTGGCTGAAGGTGAAAGCATAGAGCACAGCCCCTCTCCTGTTTTAGCTGTAGGAGAGCAGATGAAGATGGTATTTACTTTTACGTCTCACCTGGAAACTGAACACCAGATGCCAAATAGGAGGAATTTTGGGCTGTTTTCAGTACATGAAGAGGATGTGGGTGATAAATGGTAACTTTTACAGGAGAGGGCAAAAACTCTCTATAACTTCCAACAAAGTTAACGTGAAGATATTTTACTCTTGTAATTTTGGAGCATTTCTAGTGGTCCAGTCAAAACTATGAAATTTTTAAACAATGTAAAAGAGAACCGCTAAACTCAAACTGTGTACAAAACCAAAAATCGTAACAGATACATGTTTCTGTTTGGACAGCGACGATATGAAAAGAAAAAAATACTATACGCCAACAAATTATTTTACAAAAGTAAAGCAATTCCAGCATCGAAGGAACTGATACTTGATCCTACACATTCTTGTTCCCAAAAACCAAGAGGTACAGAAAGACATGCAGCAAAAAACTATTCATTTGACCTCAGCATGGAAATCCTAGGCCCAATCCCATTTCACCCCTATCACTCAGCCTTACCCCTCTGCTTTGTGCACTCACGTCCAGGGATGGGGTGTCCCAATTCTGGCTGAGATAGAGGGTTGGGGTAAAGGGTTAGGGATACATGACCCTCCAAACGGAGGCTTTTCAGATACTCCAAAAATTGTTATGAGAAAAAAAGACAAAACAACAAGTTAACCGAGCAAGAGACCAAAGAAACCCACAAACGTGAGAATTTTCTCTTAACAATTACAATAATTACTATATTGTCTTAGTCATTTCAGTGTACTTTGGTTCTTTTCTTCATAATAAGCAAAAAAAAAAAAAAAAAAAAATCGCTAATAGTATGCTGATGTCTTGGTGGCTAGCTAGCTAACTTTCCTGTTCCACCTTAAATAACCCAGCTGCTGCTCCATTTAAGGTGGAACGGGTAAATACTTTGGCTTCATATCACTGGACAATTAGGGGGGTGATACTAAATAATTGCCCCCCTCTTTGAAGGTGTATGATCCCTAAATGTAACTAAAGCCCAGCAGTGAGGAGCTGAACTTTCCCCTCCTCTGCTGTCCCTGCAGACGGGCAGGGTCGCCTACAGAGCGGCGCTGGTAGCTGTTAATGAAGAGATGCTCTTTTATTAGAGGGTCTCATTTCAAAGGGAAGATGTTAACCACTATCCACTGTATCCCAGTTCCAAGGTGCAAGGAGACACTCGAAAACAAGGGGTTGGGGTGAAAATAAGACATAGGACTACCCTAGAAGACAAAATTGGCACTGCGTATGAAACCTGAGAAACTTTAAAATTCTACTTTTCCTACTAATAAAAGCAAGCGTCAATTAGCATTGTGTATTTTGGGTGTAGTTACAGCACTGAAGCCAAATATGTTTGCAAAATGAACCATGCAAACCCAAAACATACGACAATACGTGGCATAAAGAGCACCAGTCTAAAAACCATAAGCCACAGCAATTTCCTCCTCAGACACAACTAGCATGACGGCCCGGAAAGCGGGTTTCCGAATTGGTGTTATTATTATGTGGGGCAACTTTAAAAGAGTTGATCAAGCTGAAAAGCTGTTTTGCCTCAATGGGTTTCAATGGCCCCCATTTCCCCACATTATGACCAAGACTGAAACTACACAGGCAGCATGCCGTTTTCTGGAAGACCTACTTAAAAGAGAATTTGAAATGAGTCACCTTCCAAGAACTGTAGTCATGCTATTGAGGCTTTTACCACCACCTCTTCAAGAACTCAAACTGAACTAACAGTTTTATACTCTTTTGAAAATGCTCGGCTCATCATTTGTCTTTTTGTTTTTATACGAGAAGCTTACACAGAGCGTTTCCAGTGTCGAGAGGCGTGTTGATCTGATACTGTAACCATTCCCCGGCGATCTGGAAGGCTTCCATAGGGGCAATCTTACAGGCATGACGAGCAACGTCTCCCTGTTGGGCCCTAAAAGCTGTAAAAGACATCATGTTATTGGAAAAGTTCTTCATGTTACAGTTTATTTGAAGTCCAGTCTCTACAATTAAAGAATCCTGTTTGCTTACAATTAAAGAATGCATTGAAGTCCTCATCACAGTCAAAGTCCATGCGGGAATATTCACAAGCTGGACTGTCGTTATGAGAGGGGAACCCTGTCTAAAAACATTCAGCAATTATTACAGCACGCAATATTATTCAGGCAGTCAATAGATTAAAATAATCATGATAACATTTGCTCAAAAAGATTCACTGCTGGGCTTCAGGGTGGAACTGCAAACGGTTTCACAGGTAAAACCATGGCTGAAAGATTCGTCATTTTTATACCGAAATAGCAATTTAAAAGTGCAATTTTCAAACCACGTAAGGCTGAAATTTTAATTACAGCCTATATTAACAATAGCGTTGCCTACAATTAGGCTACATTAACCTAAAATCAGAGCTTCTGAACTGTGTGTAGATGAGTTGGACCAATCAGAAGCAACCAAACACCTATGTGCTGTGACACCACAACCACTACTAACTGGTAGTCTGGCATATTCAGCGGTCAAGTCTTAACTAGAAAAAAAGTTGACGTTCTGGTGTCGTTGGCCAAAATAACGGAGCCTGGAGTTCTGCTTAATGAAAGTAATCTCAATTTAAGTCGCAACATTGATCAGAAAAATCACAATTAGGTATTTTCCCAAATCAATTCAGCACTATGTCAAATACAGTGGTATTATGGCATTAAAAATAATGATTGAAATAATAATCGGTAAATTATGTTGACACCGATTTTACAACCACTATATATTATACAAAATTCAAAGACTCTGGCAAAGTTACTTTCATTTTAGGTCATTTTTAACCACTTACCTTCACGAGGTTGGTCATGGCTGCCTTCAAATACTTAACGGCCATCTGTGCAACAACAGGATCCTTTGATAAAACTTCATGTCTGAACATGTTTCCCCAGGTGGTCTGTGTGGAGGACCTGAGAAACTGTTTGTAAAATGCAAAAGGAAACTGACATTAGAAAAGTGTGGGGACCCATCTTCTATTTGGCATCTCAACCACAGTGTCCCCGATAGGCCCTTTCACAAAAAAGTGTGTAAACGCTGGATAACACAAGCTCCACTGTCACCTTTAGTACAGTTTATTAACTTTGGAAATACAGGCGTTCGTATCACTTCGGCCACCACAGAGTATCTTTATCTTAGCCGCCCAGACTGAAATTCGAGGATGTGTCCAGAACTGTTGGAGAACCAAACACACAACGATGTGGAAGTCCAGACTAAATAAAGGACGTAAAGGCTTCACAGAAAAACTCCTTCACAGCTATCAGAGCACAGTAACGTCGGCTACGTCTACAGAGCGATAAACTGATGGAGGTGAACATAACTACAACCGAAAGGCGAGATAAGACCATGTCAGCTGGAGATGCTGAAACACTAGCAAAAAATCAGATGGCAAAATCTGGACACACCCACATGCCAGCAGGGGGCTTTTACTCCATATGACAACGTTTATTCTTTTATTAATTGTTTAAACTCATTGTCCTCTGCTCATTGTCAGCTGACAAACCACTGAAACTGAGATGAGGCGAACACTTGAGTGAGCTGTACAAGCAGCGTTAACCTACGACGACTACTTCCAGCAGAAAAAACGCGGAAACTCAAACGGCCTATTGAAGCAAAAACGCCACTTTACCTGGCTGGGATGAGTAGTGAAGGCAAGGAAAGCTTCCATGTACTTATTCAGATTCTCAGGAATGTTCACTTCTGCAACTGCGCCCTAAATGAACACACGACCATAAGCACCCACTCTGGCTGACACATTAACCAAGATGATGAACTTAGAAAAGCTGATCAGACTCACCACCAGGGCGCAGAGCTGACCGCCGAGGGCACAGAGCACCTGACAGAGCCTCTTCAAGAAGGTGTATCTCACCTCCAATAGTCCTGCTCCTGCTGGCCTACGTTGAAAACTCCCGTTAAGCTGTGTACACTGTTAAATACTGACTTATAGAAAATATTTGAAATATTTGAAGGTGCAAGCGCCGAAAACTATGTAATAATGTATATCGCTGCTGTCGGAGCAAAGCCTCATCTCAATTCTTTTGTCGTTTTTCAGTTTTTGGCATCATTTGAAAATGCCGGTGTCCCTTTACATTGCGCATACATTTCATGCCGAATGGACCAGAACAAATGACTCAAAATCACTTGGAAAGAATTCTGGTTCCATTGACTTACAGTGACCATTTTGGAGACATGAGGTTTTGCGATAAGCAACGTTGTGGCAGGATTTTCTTCCAAGTGCTACATTTGCTCAGTATTAATAAATTCTCTGTATACGATGTTTGATGGAAACATACACTCACTGGCCACTTTATTAGGTACACCTGTTCAGTTGCTGGTTAACACAACTAGCTAATCAGCCAATCACACGGCCGCAGCTCACTGCATTTAGGCATGTAGAGGTGGTCAAGACGACTTGCTGAAGTGCAGACCGAGCATCAGAACGGGGAAGAAAGGGGATTTAAGGGGCTTTGAACGTGGCGTGGTTGTTGGTGCCAGACGGGCTGGTCTGAGTATTTAAGAAACTGCTGATCTACTGGGATTTTCACGCTCAACCATCTCTAGGGTTTACAGAGAACGGTCAGAAAAAGAGGAAATATCCAGTGAGCGGTCAGTTGTGTGGACGAAAATGCCTTGTTGATGTGAGAGGTCAGAGGAGAATGGGCAGACTGGTTCCAGATGATAGAAAGGCAACAGGAACTCAAATAACCAACCAGAATCTCTGAGGAACGTTTCCAACACTTTGTTGAAAGTCTGCCATGAAGAATTAAAGCAGTTCTGAAGGCAAAAGTTGCTCCAACCTTTTACTAGCAAGGGGTACCTAATAAAGTGGCCGGTGAGTGTATTTGACAATGCTTTGGTAGCAAAGCCCATAAGCATTTTTGTAGCATTTTCATTTTATTGCTTCCAAATTGCACACAAGGTCAGTAGAAAGCTAGCAAAAGCTGAAGGTATCTACGCTGGATACTCACTGGTCGCTGGGATTGTTGGCTCCATCAGCCGACCTGGAAAGAAACAACAGTGAAAGGCTACATAAACTACAGCACTTAAACTTCCACTGAACATATGAGACCAAACTGCATCGGAAAGTGTTCTGATCATGTTGATGTTCCTTAAAACAATCTGCAGATACTCACTGAGCGGCCGACAGAATGTAGTGCATGGCCACGTCATCAAACAGCACCATGAGGGGCTTCCTGTCCTCCAGCTTTCCCTGCACAGGAGCACAAACACCACTGAACTGGCTTCCCTCATTTTTGCTTCTACATGAAAGTCAAGCTCAAATTAAAATGGACTTTTATCTTTTTATTTCACCCCTCAGCTCCTGCTGAGCACAGTTCATTATATCATTGTTTATGAGCGAAAACAGCTTTCCTGTAATCTTTGATCAAAGCGTCTTTAGCCACACTAAACACGTTGTTACACCAGCGGCGGGAGGGAAAGATGATATTAACCAATGATACCATGTCTCACCTCCCCCCAAGTACGGCGGAGTGATTCAGGGAAAGGATCGAATTGTGATGTTGTGATTTAAATGCAGTCATTTTCTATGAAATAATTTCCATATTATCTGCTTTTTCTGGCTTGAAGTTTGAACGTTAGTGCATCAGACTAAGCTAGTGATGATGGTTGCGATGTCACATGTACTCTACAGGGAGCTCTTCCTGTGTTACTAGATTAATTTTGTCCATTTAACACTGAAGTCAATACTGTTGTTCATGTATATGTAATAAAAATTACAGCTTGTGATTTGAAAATTGAGCTCTTTCAAACTGAGACTGAGACAAAGATGAATCTCTCAGCTCTACGTCCAACGTGGCCACGACTTAGTAAGGAACGGGATCCTAATGCGTGGCCATGAATTAGTAAGGCATAGGAACAGGATCCGAACTCATGGCCATGACTTAGTAAGGCGTAGGAATGGGATCCTAATGCATGGCCATGACTTAGTAAGGCATGGGAACGGGATCCTAATGCGTGGCCATGACTTAGTATGGCGTGGGAACGGGATCCTAATGCGTGGCCACGATTTAGTAAGGCATGGGAACGGGATCCTAATGCGTGGCCATGACTTAGTATGGCATGGGAACAGGATCCTAATGTGTGGCCACGACTTAGTAAGGCATGGGAATGGGATCCTAATGCGTGGCCATGACTTAGTATGGCATGGGAACGGGATCCTAATGCGTGGCCATGACTTAGTATGGCATGGGAACGGGATCCTAATGCATGGCCATGACTTAGTATGGCGTGGGAACGGGATCCTAATGCGTGGCCACGACTTAGTAAGGCATGGGAACGGAATCCTAATGCGTGGCCATGACTTAGTATGGCATGGGAACAGGATCCTAATGCGTGGCCATGACTTGGTATGGCGTGGGAACAGGATCCGAATGCATGGCCATGACTTAGTAAGGCGTGGGAACAACATCTTAATGCGTGGCCACAACCTAGTAAGGTGTAGGAACGGGATCCTAATGCATGTCCACAACTTAGTAAGGTGTAGGAACAACAGCTTAACGCATTGTCACAACTTACTAAGGCGTAGGAATGGGATCTTAATGCTTGGCCACGACTTAGTAAGGCGTGGGAATGAAATCCTAATGCGCGGTCACAACTTAAGGCATGGTAATGAGATCTTCATGCATGGCCACGACTTAGTAAGGCATTGGAACGGGATTCTAATAAATGGCCATGAATTAGTAAGGCATAGGAACAGGATCCGAACTCATGGCCATGACTTAGTAAGGCGTAGGAATGGGATCCTAATGCGCGGTCACAACTTAAGGCATGGGAATGAGATCTTCATGCATGGCCACGACTTAGTAAGGCATGGGAACGGGATCCTAATGCGTGGCCATGAATTAGTAAGGCATAGGAACAGGATCCGAACTCATGGCCATGACTTAGTAAGGCGTAGGAATGGGATCCTAATGCATGGCCATGACTTAGTAAGGCATGGGAACGGGATCCTAATGCGTGGCCATGACTTAGTATGGCGTGGGAACGGGATCCTAATGCGTGGCCACGATTTAGTAAGGCATGGGAACGGGATCCTAATGCGTGGCCATGACTTAGTATGGCATGGGAACAGGATCCTAATGTGTGGCCACGACTTAGTAAGGCGTGGGAATGAAATCCTAATACGCGGTCACAACTTAAGGCATGGGAATGAGATCTTCATGCATGGCCACGACTTAGTAAGGCATGGGAACGGGATCCTAATGCGTGGCCATGAATTAGTAAGGCATAGGAACAGGATCCGAACTCATGGCCATGACTTAGTAAGGCGTAGGAATGGGATCCTAATGCATGGCCATGACTTAGTAAGGCATGGGAACGGGATCCTAATGCGTGGCCATGACTTAGTATGGCGTGGGAACGGGATCCTAATGCGTGGCCACGATTTAGTAAGGCATGGGAACGGGATCCTAATGCGTGGCCATGACTTAGTATGGCATGGGAACAGGATCCTAATGTGTGGCCACGACTTAGTAAGGCATGGGAATGGGATCCTAATGCGTGGCCATGACTTAGTATGGCATGGGAACGGGATCCTAATGCGTGGCCATGACTTAGTATGGCATGGGAACGGGATCCTAATGCATGGCCATGACTTAGTATGGCGTGGGAACGGGATCCTAATGCGTGGCCACGACTTAGTAAGGCATGGGAACGGAATCCTAATGCGTGGCCATGACTTAGTATGGCATGGGAACAGGATCCTAATGCGTGGCCATGACTTGGTATGGCGTGGGAACAGGATCCGAATGCATGGCCATGACTTAGTAAGGCGTGGGAACAACATCTTAATGCGTGGCCACAACCTAGTAAGGTGTAGGAACGGGATCCTAATGCATGTCCACAACTTAGTAAGGTGTAGGAACAACAGCTTAACGCATTGTCACAACTTACTAAGGCGTAGGAATGGGATCTTAATGCTTGGCCACGACTTAGTAAGGCGTGGGAATGAAATCCTAATGCGCGGTCACAACTTAAGGCATGGGAATGAGATCTTCATGCATGGCCACGACTTAGTAAGGCATTGGAACGGGATTCTAATAAATGGCCAGGACATAAGGTGCGGGAACAAGATAATTCAATCGTGCCTATGATTTAGTAAGGTGTAGGAACAAGACGAGGCTTGACCACAGCTTAAAAAGGCATAATCCCATTCCCTCGCCTTATTAAATCGTGGCCATGTGTTGTTTTTATTTATACAGGATGTGACCAGCAGGTACACACTGTGGACAAAATAACTCCAATTCATTATAAACGTCTACGTAATAAACGTCAAGGGACGTTAATAACATCCGGGGTTTGCGGATAAGATGCCTACAGCCTTCTTCTCAGAAGCTTTGGGTAGTGAACTGAACACGACTGCATCAAAAAAATTATTCACACTCATGACTGCCTCTGTAAATAGAGATGATGATACCACAAGAAAAGCTCTAACGGGAGTGAACTCATCAGCTCAGACGCAAACTACATCATTAAACTACAAGCGCAGAGAACGAAGAACAGCCCGGTGCTCTTCACCTGCAGATCCCAGCTCAGTGTATTCACTGACACAGGAGCCCTTTAGGGCTGGCAGCAGTAAAAGGCCCACTCACTTTCCTGCTGACCGCTATGAGGAGACACTCTGCAGCCTCCAGCTGGAGCTCCGTCTCGCTCAGCAGCAGACACAGGATCTCCAGCAGATGGCAGTTGTCGTTGGTGATGTGGACCAGAGCTACCCAGTCAATGTAGCCAGCCAGGGTGTTTAAGGTGGCGATACCGACTCGGCAGTGAGCTTTAGCCTGCAAGACAAAACGGAACCGTTTAGAACAGCAGAGCCCTTTATGGTGTCTACATGGAGTAGACCTACCTACACACATAAAATGACGGTTCTTCAAGGGTTCCTTGGTCAAGAAAATCATTCTATATGGAACACTCATGAACGCTCAAATGACCCTTTCCATCATGAAAGGGTTCTTCAGATTGATGGAGAATGTGCTGCTGATGGTTCTTTTCAATTGGGCTCTCTACAGCACCAAAAAGGGTTCTACTATTATTACAAGCTTGACATTGTAACAATAACCCTTTTCAATCAGCTTCAATAGGAAAACCACATACAACACTTTCTCTTACAATCTGGAGACCCTTTTTTGGTGCCATACAGAACCCTATTCCAAAAGGTTCTATATGGAAACACATACCACACATTCTCTGTTAATCTCTGAAGAACACTTCTTGGTGCTCTATAGAACCCTTCTTATAAAGGTTGTATATAGAACCACATTTTCCCTGAATCTGAAGAACCCTTTCACAATAAAAAAAACAAACTTTTAACTGTTCATGTTTAACGTTCTATAGAGAACCATCAATTAGATCGTAGTTCTACACCATGTCATCAGAAACACCTGCCACACACTTTAAATGCACATTGGAGCTGAATGTAGCTCACCTGTAGCCCCACTTTACTGTTTACTTCAAAAAAAAAAAAAAAAAAAAAAAAGGGACCCCCCCCCCCCAGATCACCATAGAGACCTGGAGCTCAAGAGAGAACAGTTCTAGACTCACCTTTAACTCCTGTCCTGGAATCGTTTTCTGCGGAACATAAGCAAAAAGATAGATGAACAAACATGATAAACACAGCCCACCTTACACTGCCTCTTAAAGAGGTCGGGGAAAATTCACGAGTACATCATGGGCTCCTCTAGGGGGCGTTTCATTAAAACCCACAGACAAAACGCTTAGCGCAGAAACACGCCCCCGTAAGACGGGTCAGCAAAAACGATCGCCAGGTCCACGAACTCTCAGACGGACGGTGAAAGCAAGAACACGACGTCAGCAAAACCAAAAAACTGCATCAAAAAATGTGTTCGAGTGGTTTGAATGGGCCTTTCACACAACCAGCAACAATAACACGGTCCATTCGGCCTCAATAAGGTGAGGCTGACCGGTCGGCAGCCAAACGAACCACAGCTTTTGCTAGGGGAAATACAGAGGAGCGCCTCATCCTGGCAGTTTCTCGAGCATCGATAACTTTTCTAAAATCCAAATATAGGAAGATGTTTACTCTTATTTTCTGCTATTTTTGTCCTCCTCTTTAAAACAGTGGTGCCTTCTATGCTGGACAGGCAGCTGTGCGACTGTTTCAGGCTCCCCGCGAGGGATGCGGGCCATTTCAACTCATTAGCTGATTAATATGCTCCTAATGAGCTCAGACAGGAGCGTTAAGAGTATGGAAAGCAGAGCATGGGGTGCCCTAGGATGAGGACTGGGAACTACAGTCCTAGAGCTTCTGCAAACAGAAATAAATAAATAAATAAATAAATAAATAAATAAAAGAAAACGAACAGACGGTGAACCCTCGAACTCCTCATGATTAAAAACCACCCATCACCCTAAAGCCAAGTGCACTATATTTAACCCCTGCTGCCCCCGCCACCTCGGCTGGGTCTGAAAACAGCAGCGATTCCAACGTATTTTCGTTCTCTTTTCTTTTTTCCTCCAGAAACAACAACGGAGTTCCTCGGGGGCTACTGTAACACAGGACAGGCTCTTCTGGCGCTTATTTCCCCAGAGTTGCTGGCAGCTTGTCATCAGGTGGTCCGTCTGCAGCGTGGGCCTCGTCTGTGATCGCTCCCGTAGCGCACGGCCTCAAGTGATCAATAAATGTCGTGTAGTGTGAGCAGTAAAGGGATTCTGAGAGTCCAGCCGTGTCCACTTTGCGTGAGGCCAGGATTTCTCAAATACCGATGCACCATCTGGTGGTCCGCAGACCTGTATTAGTCCTTAGCGGGCCAGTGATGGTGCATCATGTCAACGATTAGTGGAAATGAGTCTTTCCATTCGCTTCCCTTGAGGTTTCGCTCGACTACTGGTATAGAACTAGGCTGCAGAAACATTTTAGCATATCGCTGCCGTCGGAAGAAAACCTTGTATCTCCATTTTTGTCGTTTTTCAGTTTTTGACATAATATGAAAAAGCCGCCTTTTCTTTACGTTGTGTGCAAATTTCATAAAGAACGGACCAAAAGAAACGGCCCAAAATGACTAGGAAAGACGTCTGGTTCCATTGACTTCCATTGAAAGTAAAGTAGGTTTTTTCCTTCTCCTGTAAAGTTGCTATTTTGGAGATTTTCTTCCGCTTCATTTCTACTATAAAACAAGCTCAGATCAGCCTACTCTGCGGATATTTCATGCTCAGACTCACACTTTGCGCATCGCTACACATCCACGTTTTGGACGTTAATGCCAAATGTAAACGATCTTCGGGAGCAAGGAAAGTGCAGAGCAGGGCTGACTCCAGGACCAGGGATGCGGACCATTTCCCTAAAACCTGCATGCCTACCAGTCTCCGGTACTCGTCGACGTGCTGCTGCAGGATGCTGAGGAGGAAGGTGAAGATGCTGTCCATGTTCTGCGTCAGAGTCTGCTGGATGTCCCGTCGCCGCTGCGTGGGCAGAGTCTGAAACGTGATCACGTCTTCGGCCAGCCGCAAGAGGATGAGCATCACCAGCTCCGTCTGCGTTTCCTGCGCAAGAGGGATGGCAGGAGTGGGAGTTAGCCTCAGCTTCATGCGGCAGAACGGAAACACACAGCTTCATAACTGATGTTTCAAAACCGTTTGACTCATTTCATGACAAACGGATCAAAGGAGATGGTTAAAAACTGATAATCGCCGTCTCTCCGTGCTCTTTGCTTATTAGTAGCTGAATAATAAGCCCGCGGCTGAGGGTCGTAGTATCTCTGAAGCTCTGTTACCCTGTTCTTCAGTGGTCAGGACCCCCATGGACCCTCACAGAGCAGGTACTGTGTGGGTGGTGGATCATTCTCAGCAGTAACATTGACGTGGTGGTGGTGTGTTAGTGTGTGTTGCGCTGGTCTGAGCGGATCAGACACAGCAGTGCTGCTGGAGTTTTAAACACTGTGTCCACTCACTGTCCACTCTATTAGACACTCCTACCTTGTCGGTCCACCTTGTAGATGTAAAGTCGGAGACGACAGCTCATCTGCTGCTGCACAGTTTGTGTTGGTCATCCTCTAGTCCTTCATCAGTGGTCACAGGACGCTGCTGGCTGGATATCTTTGGTTGGTGGACTATTCTCAGTCCAGCAGCGACACAGAGGTGTTTAAAAATTCCAGCAGCACTGCTGTGTCTGATCCACTCAGACCAGCGCAACACACACTAACACACCAGTGTTACTTCAGTGCTGAGAATGACCCACCACCCAAACAGTACCTGCTCTGTGGGGGTCCTGACCACTGAAGAACAGGGTAAAAGGAACCACAAAGCCCTCTTATATAGTAAGTGGAGCTGATCAGCTGGACAATGAGCATAGAAACAAGGTGGTCAGAACGTTATGCCTGACCTGTGTATGTGTACGCGAGCAATTCTCTTAGACCAGCCGAGCACAGAGCTGGACTGTACGCTTAAAGCCATCAAGCAAATAAGCCACATACCCCAAACGAAGTGAGGGTTTCCATCTCTTTCAGCATGTCAGGCCAGTGCTGCGGCCACTCTCGCTTGATCATCTCCACCACAATCCGCGAGAGGGCATCTTTGATATGACTCTGCTCCTCCAAGATGGGAAAGGTGCCCTAAAAAGAGACGCATTCAAGTGATGAGCCAGAATTTCAATCATATTAAATTCTCATGTATTACATCAGTAATTCATCAACAACCAGCCCAACTCACATTTGTCAGCAGCTCCATTGTGCAGTTTTTCAAATGGACCTTGTCTTGCTGTGGCATGTTGTTCCACTGAAACCTGTTTAAAGCAGAGCGACAGAATATAAGGCAGGGTTCGGAACGCCGGTCTTGGAAAGCCGGATTCCTAAGCTAATGCGTTGTGATAATGATAACTACAGCAGCACTTTCACTTATAGGAAACTTTCAATTTCCCATCGAAATCTCAAACTGCGTTACACAGCAATCCAACACAAAATAAAACATCCAAGCCTCCTTTTACCCTGTTCTTCAGTGGTCAGGACTCCATGGACCCTCACAGAGCAGGTATTATTTGGGTGGTGGATCATTCTCAGCACTGCAGTAACACTGACGTGGTGGTGGTGTGTTAGTGTGTGTTGTGCTGGTACGAGTGGATCAGACACAGCAGTGCTGCTGGAGTGTTTAAACACTGTGTCCACTCACTGTCCACTCTATTAAACTCTCCTACCTGGTCGGTCCACCTTGTAGATGTAAAGTCAGAGACGACAGCTCATCTGCTGCTGCACAGTTTGTGTTGGTCATCCTCTAGTCCTTCATCAGTGGTCACAGGACGCTGCCCACAGGACGCTGCCCACAGGACGCTGCCGGCTGGATATTTTTGGTTCTCAGTCCAGCAGCGACACTGAGGTGTTTAAAAACTCCAGCAGCACTGCTGTGTCTGATCCACTCAGACCAGCACAACACACACTAACACACCAGTGTTGCTGCAGCGCTGAGAATGACCCACCACCCAAACAGTACCTGCTCTGTGAGGGTCCATTGGGGTCCTGACCACTGAAGAACAGGGTAACAGAGTATCAGAGAAACAGATGGACTACAGTCTGTAACTGTAGAACTACAGAGTGCAGCTATACAGTAAGTGGAGCTGATAAAGTGGACAGTGAGTGTAGAAACGAGGAGGTGGTCAGAACGTTAGGCCTGATCGGTGTTGCTTCTGACTGGTCCAACTCATCTGCAGGCGAATCACAAGCTACCACATTACTGGGTTTCCCCATTTAAAACTCAATAACACTCAACAATACAGGCCTCAGTTAGAATGGGAAAACCGCACTCTTTCAAACTGAGATTCCCATATAATTCCCACCACAGAGAGACAACGGGCAAAAGGCTTTAGTGGTTGAAACAGAACTCACTTTATGACGTGCTCCAGTATCTGCAGACCAAAATGTCTCACCACCGCCGTCTGGGATTTGTCTGCCAACTGGAGGCCGCATGGTACACAAAACAGGCACTTCTCTTTGAATTCTTCAAAAAACTGAAAAGGTACACAGGCTGTTATGTGCTGACAACATACGACCAGCTCACAACCTCAAAACACATTAAAATACTTACAAATCAAATCAAAAATCACATTTATTGTCACATCACATCTACACAGGTGCAAAGTGAGTGAAGATCTTAGGGGCATAGCCTCCTACTAGAATTTAAATACAAGAAATATATAAATATCTAAGAAGAAAAAGAAATATATATGCACACTGACTCTGAATATACACAATAAACACTAATATTGCACTACCGTTTAGTCATAACAATGAGTAAAGTGTCCATACGTTTGACTGGATATCTCAAAATCATGAGATCCTCTCATACTGTTGATTTAGTACCCCGGTTATGACAACATCTCACAATTACGACTTAATATCTGATCAGTTAAGACGTTCGCAAAACTAGGAGAAAGTTTCCACGGTCGTTAAGTCGTAATATCACAGTCATAACTGAGATTATTAGTCATGCTTATGAAACAGTCAGTTACAACTGAGACTGTAAGCCTGGCCTATTAAGTTCTTACTAAGAGATACTAAGTCATACTAATGAGCTGCTGACGTCACAATTATGAGATGGCAAGTCTCATATGAGATATTAAGCCATAATTATGAGATGTTTAGTCATAATTACGAGACGCAAAGCTATAAATGACAAAGTCTCATATGCCTCATATGATATATTAAACCATAATATGCCTTAATTGAACGAGACGTTAAGTCATAATTATGAGATGCTAAGCCATAACAGTGAGAAAGTAAGTCTCACATGAGACATTATTCCATAATTACGAGATGCTAAGTCAAGATAATGAGAAATTAAGTCTCATATGAGATATTATTCCATAGTTTCGAGATGCTAAGCGATGATTATGAGATGTTAAGCCATAATTACGAGATGCTAAAACAAGATTATGAGATGTTAAGTCATAATTACGAGATGCTAAGACAAGATTATGAGATGTTAAGTCATAATTACGAGATACTAAGCCATAATTACGAGATACTAAGCCATAATTACGAGATACTAAGCCATGATTGAGATGTTAAGTCATAATTACGAGATGCTAAGTCAAGATTATGAGATGTTAAGCCATAATTACGAGATACTAAGCCATGATTATGAGATGTTAAGTCATAATTATGAGATACTAAGTCATAATTACGAGATGCTAAATCAAGATTATGAGATGTTAAGTCATAATTATGAGACGCTAAGCGATGATTACGAGATGCTAAGCCATGGTTGAGATGTTAAGTCATAATTACGAGATGCTAAGTCGTGGATTTGAGCTACGAAAGCATAATTATGAAATATTAAGCCTCCACTATGCGACGCAAAGCCATAATTATGGCAAAATAAGTCTCATATGACATATTAAGTCATAATTCCGAGGTGCTAAGTCTCCGTTGCGGGAGACCTGCCCGTTATTTTAACTTAGTGACCGGCTGTATTTCTCGCGGGTCTCCCAAGCGGGTCCTGCACTCCTGTTAGACCCTCCACATGGGAGGCAGGCGATGTCTCAGGCGCCAAAACGTCCGGATAACGAGCTAAAAACGCCTAATAAGCAGGTCAAATGAGTGAAAACACCGAGCAGAAGGTTTTAACCCCGCGGTATCGGAACCCCCCGAACTCGAAGAGCAGCTGTGGGTCTGGCTAGCCGGCTAGCAGCTCAATGAATGGCACCACGGCGGCACCGAACGGCGCGATCCGAGCGAAGCGGGCTGGCTACCCGGCTAACTAACTACGCCCGCCCGCCCCGCAGAGAAGAAGGGCGAGCGGAGCGTCTAGACCCGCTCCCCGAAAGCGCGACTGCGGCCGGGCTGCTCGCCCAGCGGTGAAGCCGGGCTGTAAGCTAGCGCAGCCGGCTAGCCGCGGCTCTCCGGTACCTTCAGGGCCTCCAGCCGATAGCGCTGATTAGACTCCGCGTCCATCATCACATTCACAGCCTTAACCAGCTGCTCACACATCGCGGACACCGGGTCGGCCATGGCGCGGGGACGAAGGCGGTTCTACTCCAGAGCAAAATAAAGAGCGGCTCACACACACAGAGGCCGCGGCCCCAGCAGCTACGGCAGCGTGGACACACACATGCAGCGGCTGCGGCAGGCCGGCCGGGAGCAGCGTGGGGGCCAGACAAGAGCCCGCGGAATCATGGGAGATGTAGTCTTCTGCCATGTTTCGTGCCAGACGTTAGAGAGGATGCGCCTACAGGGGGCGCGCTTGGGTTTGCCTTTCTCCACACCACGTTGTGACGTTTCACTACTTCTTTCTTCTTTCTTTCTCTCGAAAAAAGTGATGTATTATTATAAAAGTACTAATACTGGATGAAATGTGTGCGGCGTTCTGCTTCTTCAGGGATTCGCTGGTGAAAGGAACGGTTCTGTGCTCCTACAGAGCCACGGACGCTCAGGGGACCATCTGCACGGCAGAAAGGCTCCGAAAACGGTGCTGCTGTTTATGAGGTCGAGCTTGTAGTCATAGAAGAACCGTTTTTGGAGCACGTTTTAAAAAGGTTCTATACAGAACCATGTAGAACAGATTCTCCAGTCTGGAGGCTCGTTCCACTGAGCAGGGAGCCGTCTAGGCCAGTGAGTGGTGCTTCGAGTTTTCGTGGTTCTGTACAGGAGCGGTGTTCTCTGACCGAAAGAACCCTTTAAGAACCATCGATTAAAGTGTGAACGAGCAGAATGAAATGGGTTTCTGTAAAGGTGAAGCGGGTAGACCAGGAAAAGTGGAGCACACACACACACACACACACACTCACTCTCATACACAAACACACACACTCTCACACACTCACACACACACTCATACTCACACACACACACACATTCACTCACTCACTCTCATACACAAACACACACACTCTCACACACACACACACACACACCCTCATACTCACACACACACACACACACACACTCACTCTCATACACAAACACACACACTCTCACACACTCACACACACACTCATACTCACACACACACACACATTCACTCACTCACTCTCATACACAAACACACACACTCTCACACACACACACACACACACACACACCCTCATACTCACACACACACACACACACACACTCACTCTCATACACAAACACACACACTCTCACACACTCACACACACACTCATACTCACACACACACACACATTCACTCACTCACTCTCATACACAAACACACACACTCTCACACACACACACACACACACCCTCATACTCACACACACACACACACACACACTCACTCTCATACACAAACACACACACTCTCACACACTCACACACACACTCATACTCACACACACACACACATTCACTCACTCACTCTCATACACAAACACACACACTCTCACACACACACACACACACCCTCATACTCACACACACACACACTCACTCTCATACACAAACACACACACTCTCACACACTCACACACACACTCATACTCACACACACACACACATTCACTCACTCACTCTCATACACAAACACACACACTCTCACACACTCACTCTCATACACAAACACACACACACTCACACACACACACACACACCCTCATACACACACACTCACTCACTCTCACACACTCACACACACACTCATACTCACCCACTCACACACACACTCTCATACACAAACACACACACTCTCACACACTCACACACACACTCATACTCACACACACTCACTCACTCTCATACACAAACACACACACACTCACTCACTCACTCTCATACACAAACACACACACTCTCTCACACACACGCTCATACACACACACACACTCACTCACTCTCATACACAAACACACACACTCACACACACTCACTCTCATACACAAACACACTCACACACACACACACACCCTCATACACACACACTCACTCACTCTCATACACAAACACACACACTCACACACACTCACTCTCATACACAAACACACACACTCACACACACTCACTCTCATACACAAACACACTCACACACACACACACACCCTCATACACACACACTCACTCACTCTCATACACAAACACACACACTCACACACACTCACTCTCATACACAAACACACACACACTCACACACACACACACACCCTCATACACACACACTCACTCACTCTCATACACAAACACACACACTCACACACTCATACTCACACACACACTCACTCTCATACATAAACACACACTCTCACACACTCACACACACACTCACTCTCACACACTTATACACACACACACACACTCTCACTCTCATACACACACACACTCTCTCACTCTCATACACAAACACACACACACACACTCTCAATCACAAACACACACACACTCTCATACACAAACACACACACACTCACTCTCAAACACACACACACTCACTCTCATACACAAACACACTCACACACACACACACACCCTCATACACACACACTCACTCACTCTCATACACAAACACACACACTCACACACACTCACTCTCATACACAAACACACACACACTCACACACACACACACACCCTCATACACACACACTCACTCACTCTCATACACAAACACACACACTCACACACTCATACTCACACACACACTCACTCACTCACTCTCATACATAAACACACACTCTCACACACTCACACACACACTCACTCTCACACACTTATACACACACACACACACTCTCACTCTCATACACACACACACTCTCTCACTCTCATACACAAACACACACACACACTCTCAATCACAAACACACACACACTCTCATACACAAACACACACACACTCACTCTCAAACACACACACACTCACTCTCATACACAAACACACATTATTCTAAAATACAGTGAACGTAATATTATCAGTTATTGCTCAATTATTACAGGTTACACACACACACTGATACACTCTCATACACATACTCACACACACTCTCATACACACACACTCATACACAAACACACACACTCTCACACATTTATATATACACACACACACACTCTCACACACACACTCGTACACAAACACACATTATTCTAAAATACAGTGAACGTAATATTATTAGTTATTACTGTTCAATTATTACAGGTTACACACACACACACACTGATACACTCTCATACACACACTCACACACACACACACTCATACACAAACACACACACACACTCTCACACATTTATATATACACACACACACTCTCACATACACTCTCACACATTTATACACACACACACTCTCACACACACACACACTCGTACACAAACACACATTATTCTAAAATACAGTGAACGTAATATTATCAGTTATTACTGTTCAATTATTACAGGTTACACACACACACTCACACACACTCTCATACACACACTCACACACACTCACACACTTATACACACACACACTCTCACACACTCTCATACACACACACACTCTCACACACACTCTCACACATTTATACACACACACACACACACACACTCTCATACACAAACACACACACTCTCACACACACACACACACTCGTACACAAACACACACACTTATACACACACACACACACACTCTCTCTCACACTCTCATACACAAACACTCACACACACACACACACTGATACACTCTCATACACAAACACACACACACTCACACACACTCTCATAAACACACTCACACACACTCTCACACACTCTCACACACACACACACACTCGTACACAAACACACACACTTATACACACACACACACACTCTCTCACACTCTCATACACAAACACTCACACACACACACACACTGATACACTCTCATACACAAACACACACACACTCACACACACGGTCTCACTCTCATACACAAACACACACACACTCTCACTCACACACACAAACACAGCACAGTGCGTAAGCGACCGCCGCTGATATGAAACTGACATGAACCTCGAGGGATTTACTCTAATTCTAAGGATACGAGACCGACTGAGTCAGTACGTTCAACACCAATCAGATGTCATAACAGCAACAGCCGGAAATGGACAAGAGCAACGTAGCTCATTCACCCGCATCTAGAAACGGGAAAGTCCACCGATGTTTCGACATTCCTGCATAATTCTATTGTTATAGTGCTCCGTTCTTGAGGGACACGCTGAGCCAGAACCTTCCCCAGCGGTGCTGATAGGAACCAGACAGCCAAAGAGTTTACTGCCTCTAAAAGCTCTCAGCCGCTGCTTTAGGTAGCTCTGAGAAAGGTTTCAGCCCTGAGATGTCCTTTTCTCATGCATGCAGCGGCGAGAGGGCTTTGAGGGGCAAAGCCGCTCCCAGGGAGAACTTCTTTTGTCAGGCTTAGCGCCTCGCGCCACTGCACTAATTAATGTTCAAACGGCTTCGAACCGCTCTGGGCTGATTATTAAACCAGGCACAGGCAGAATCGGGAGTGCTGGAGGAGAGAAACACTGACACAGCCACAGAAACACTCGTCCACTACTGCACAGGAACATCTCAGCGTATGCAGCTTCTACCAGCGCAGGAGCTGGGGGCCCTTCACTAAAGGGCCCCTGAGCTGACTTAGTGACCGAGCCACAAACCCATAAACTGAGGCCACAAATTACTATACTGAGGCCACAAATTACTATACTGAGGCCACAGATTACTATACTGAGGCCACAGATTACTATACTGAGGCCACAGATTACTATACTGAGGCCACAAATTACTATACTGAGGCCTGAATATAGTATAGAACATATAATATAATATATATTGAGGGCACAAATTACTATACTGAGGCCACCAATTACTATACTGAGGCCTGAATATAGTATTGAACATATAATATAATATATATTGAGGGCACAAATTACTATACTGAGGCCACAAATTACTATACTGAGGCCACAAATTACTATACTGAGGCCACAGATTACTATACTGAGGCCACAAATTACTATACTGAGGCCACCAATTACTATACTGAGGCCTGAATATAGTATAGAACATATAATATAATATATATTGAGGGCACAAATTACTATACTGAGGCCACAAATTACTATACTGAGGCCACAGATTACTATACTGAGGCCACAGATTACTATACTGAGGCCACAAATTACTATACTGAGGCCACCAATTACTATACTGAGGCCTGAATATAGTATAGAACATATAATATAATATATATTGAGGGCACAAATTACTATACTGAGGCCACAAATTACTATCCTGAGGCCACAAATTACTATACTGAGGCCACAGATTACTATACTGAGGCCACAAATTACTATACTGAGGCCACAGATTACTATACTGAGGCCACAGATTACTATACTGAGGCCACAAATTACTATACTGAGGCCCGAATATAGTATAGAACATATAACATAATATATATCGAGGCCACAAATTACTATACTGAGGCCACCAATTACTATACTGAGGCCTGAATATAGTATAGAACATATAATATAATATATATTGAGGGCACAAATTACTATACTGAGGCCACAAATTACTATACTGAGGCCACCAATTACTATACTGAGGCCTGAATATAGTATAGAACATATAATATAATATATATTGAGGGCACAAATTACTATACTGAGGCCACAAATTACTATACTGAGGCCACAAATTACTATACTGAGGCCCGAATATAGTATAGAACATATAACATAATATATATCGAGGCCACAAATTACTATACTGAGGCCACCAATTACTATACTGAGGCCACCAATTACTATACTGAGGCCCGAATATAGTATAGAACATATAATATATATCGAGGCCACAAATTACTATACTGAGGGCACAAATTACTATACTGAGGCCCGAATATAGTATAGAACATATAATATATATTGAGGGCACAAATTATTATACTGAGGCCTGAATATAGTATAGAACATATAATATAATATATTTACTATAATGAGGCCACAAAGCAATATATTAGGCTATGAGTTGAGGCCACAAATAATACTGAGACTGCAAATAATATTGAGGCCACACGTTAATATATTGAGTCTACAAATTGAGGCCATGAGTTGAGGCCATTATTTACTATACCGAGGCGACCATTTACTGTAAAGAGGCAAAAAATGCTGTACTGAGTTGTGAGAAGCTGAACTTGTGGCCTCAGTATGATTCTGTGAGCACGCCTTGCTGAGAAACAGGCGCCCTGTCGCCTTAGTGGCTCTGCGGGGAGGCGCCGCTCGCGCTCCGGAGTTCTCACTAAGCCCCAGTAACGCTGCTGGCGCTCGGCTGTGTGTTCGGGTTCCTCTGGGTTCTGCGGTTCTCAGAGCTCAGAGCGGAGCGCTCGCGGGGCGGAGCTGAAATTCCAGCTCGAGCTCCCTTCGCCCCACGTCACTCGGGGCCGGGCTCGCGCGGGCGATGGAAAGTTCGATTCAGTCTTGCGAACCGATTCATTCCGAGCGTCCGATTCTATGAATCGTTTTCGGGAAGTAAAGTCAGAGAGGCGATTTAAAACACTGGACATGCTGGACCGCCTACAGCTGGCTGGACTATCGGCTACATCGTTTTTACGACGTTGCTCTTCTAGGCTTAGTGAGATTCTTCACCGGGCCTCAAATCACTGTACTGAGGCCTGAAATGACTGTTTTGAGGGCACAAAATAATGTATCGAGGGCACGAATTACTATACTGGGACCTCAGATTACTATATTGAGGCCACAAATTATTATATTGAGGCCTGAATATAGTATATAACATACAGTATAATATTATATATATTGAGGGCACAAAACAATGTATTGAGGGCACGAGTTACTATACTGTGTCCTCAAATTACTATATTGAGACCACAAATTACTATCCTGTGACCTCAAATTACTATATTGAGACCACAAATTATTATATTGAGACCACAAATTATTATATTGAGTCCTGAATATAGTATATAACATATATTATCATATAATATATATTGAGGGCACAAAATAATGTATTGAGGGCATGAATTCCTGTTTTGAGGGCACTGCTTTTCTAATTTTCCGCTGTGCCGTGTCCAGGACCGGACTCTTAAAGGGGAGTTTCACCCGTTTTTCTACATGTTTTCCTAGCCGTCTGATCTGACCCGGGGGTGCGACGGCTGAGACAGCGGTGTAGCCTGTTTGTCCCACAGGTCTGAATGTTTTCTACACGGTTTTCACCTGAAAACGATGTTGAAGCAAAGCCTGGCCAGGCGGTGCGTCCGTAACCGCGTCCAGGATGTTTTCGTGACGTGGCTTTTAGCGGCCTCAGACGTCCGGTTCCAGTCACGACCGCTGTGAACCAGCCTGACTCAGCAGGTTCCTCTATGACCCCTGAACGGCGGCGCGTCTCACATCAGACCCTGTAAACTTTCTCAGTGATGACCGAAACAAAGCGGCCGTGTCAGGAGTGGAGTGCTTTCCTGTGTTCAGGCCACAGACAGCCACAAATTAATATATACAGACCACAAATTACCATATTAAGGCCACAAATTACTGTAACAAGCCCACAATTTACTATATGAGGCCACAATTTATTATATTGAGACTACAATTTACTATAATGAGGCCACAATTTATTATATTGAGACTACAATTTACTATAATGAGGCCACAATTTATTATATTGAGACTACAATTTACTATATGAGGCCACAATTTATTATATTGAGACTACAATTTACTATAATGAGGCCACAATTTATTATATTAAGACTACAATTTACTATATGAGGCCACAATTTATTATATTGAGGCTACAATTTATTATATTGAGGCTACAATTTACTATAATGAGGCCACAATTTATTATATTGAGACTACAATTTACTATAATGAGGCCACAATTTATTATATTGAGGCTACAATTTACTATAATGAGGCCACAATTTATTATATTGAGACTACAATTTACTATAATGAGGCCACAATTTATTATATTGAGACTACAATTTACTATAATGAGGCCACAATTTATTATATTAAGACTACAATTTACTATAATGAGGCCACAATTTATTATATTGAGACTACAATTTACTATAATGAGGCCACAATTTATTATAATAAGACTACAATTTACTATATGAGGTCACAATTTATTATATTGAGACCTCAATTTACTATAATGAGGCCACAATTTATTATATTAAGACTACAATTTACTATAATGAGGCCACAATTTATTATATTGAGACTACAATTTACTATAATGAGGCCACAATTTATTATATTAAGACTACAATTTACTATATGAGGTCACAATTTATTATATTGAGACCTCAATTTACTATAATGAGGCCACAATTTATTATATTGAGGCTACAATTTACTATATGAGGCCACAATTTATTATATTGAGGCTACAATTTACTATATGAGGCCACAATTTATTATATTGAGACTACAATTTACTATAATGAGGCCACAATTTATTATATTGAGACTACAATTTACTATAATGAGGCCACAATTTATTATATTAAGACTACAATTTACTATAATGAGGCCACAATTTATTATATTGAGACTACAATTTACTATAATGAGGCCACAATTTATTATATTAAGACTACAATTTACTATATGAGGCCACAATTTATTATATTGAGACCTCAATTTACTATAATGAGGCCACAATTTATTATATTGAGGCTACAATTTACTATAATGAGGCCACAATTTATTATATTGAGACTACAATTTACTATAATGAGGCCACAATTTATTATATTAAGACTACAATTTACTATAATGAGGCCACAATTTATTATATTGAGACTACAATTTACTATAATGAGGCCACAATTTATTATATTGAGGCTACAATTTACTATAATGAGGCCACAATTTATTATATTAAGACTACAATTTACTATATGATGGCCACAATTTATTATATTGAGACTACAATTTACTATAATGAGGCCACAATTTATTATATTGAGGCTACAATTTACTATAATGAGGCCACAATTTATTATATTGAGGCTACAATTTACTATAATGAGGCCACAATTTATTATATTAAGACTACAATTTACTATAATGAGGCCACAATTTATTATATTGAGGCTACAATTTATATAATGAGGCCACAATTTATTATATTGAGGCTACAATTTACTATAATGAGGCCACAATTTTAGATATTGAGCTCACAAATTACTACATTTAAACCACAATTTATCATGTTAAGGTCACAAATTACTGTCTTGAGGCCACTAATTACAATAGCAAGGCCAGAAATTGTGATTTTGTGATTACAAGTTGAGGCTACAATTCACTATAATGAGGCCACAAATTAATATAAAGAGGCTACAAGTTTTAAGATTAAGAGACCCTTTTTAATCCCACAAACGGGGAAATTCCACCTCCACATTTAACCCATCCGTGAAGTGAAACACCACATACACACTAGTGAACACACACACACTAGGGGGCAGTGAGCACACTTGCCCAGAGCGGTGGGCAGCCCTATCCGCAGCGCCCGGGGAGCAGTTTTAAGTGTGTACGTATAGGATGTGAAATGCTGAATGTGAATCATTCTCTTTATTGTTTTTAATGGTACGTTTAACCGCGGAACTGACCCTGAAGTATCGCGATGTGGTTATTTTAGCGATATATCGCCCACCCCTACACGCTATACAGCACATTCTCCGTCAGTCCGAAGAGCCATTCAAGCATGCAAATGGTTCTATATAGAACTCATGGTTCTAAATAGAACCACGGCCTTTACCAAACCCCTTAATTCATGCTTGTTTTTTTACAAGTGTGGACGATAAAAAGGTTTCGGTTCAGTCGCAACCAGTGAATCGGCTCGAACGGTTCGTTGAAAGGAGCCGACTCAAGTGAACGAGTCCTCGCTGGTGGCTCTCTGGCTGGGAGTGCTCGGCGACTCGTTTGGATGTCCGAGGCTGAGGCGCCGGAGTCGGGAGAAATGTCCTGAAAACACGCTTTAAAAAGCCAAACCAAGGAACTGGGCGAGAACCGGGGTGTTCGCGAGTCGGTGTAAAGTGAACGGAGACATTTCCAACGTTAGAGGGTGGTTTTTTTCGAAGATATCCCGGGAGTTACCTGAGCTGGAGCGAAGTCCTGCGCTTGGGAAACTTTGGAGCGGCGTTAGCTCGGTGCTAAGCCTGTTAGCGCGCAGCGCTGCGGCCGAACTTTCTCCACCGACTTCACCGCAACAGGTCGACCCAGCCATGAAGGAGGGACCCTCACAAGCCTGACGGAGACATTTATCGCTTTTCATCCAGCTGGGAAAACGCAGCGAAGGGGAAAAGAGGATATAGAAAGTGTGAGTTAAGTTAGTTTAACCGGCCAGGTACGGAAACCTTCACCGCGGTCGGTGGCTACGCTAACGCTAGGTTAGGTTAGCCACACAGGGCAGAGAAAACAACACGGATTCGCTTTAAATGCGACACGACGCCAAGATGATGCCGGTGAGTCCAACCTTTTGGGTGTTTTATCTCAGCCAAAGTGCTTTTCTGTGATAATGGGCTTCACAGTTTGTGTAGAAAAGCGGGGAAAAAGTACCAGCCGTTAAAAAAGTCGTTATTTTAGCTCGGAAAGCTAAGCTAACTGGTCTCCAGCGAACGTTACTTTAAAGGGGAACCCGACCGAGTTTTCGAAATTTCGGTAATCGCGATGAAAAGTGCCGTTCAGAGCGCTTTGCTGTGAAATTTTGAGTCGGAGTTGTCCGCAATGGTGGTGATAGGAACCAGACGTCCGCCTCTAAAGACTCCCTCACGGTAAGATATCACATGAAGTGGTTATAAACAGTGCCTGATGCTTCAGACGTTGTTTTATGGTAGGTTATTTTTGCGATTAATCGATTTATTTTAATCTGTACATCGTGGAGGAATATATGTAGGGTGTTCTAAGGCAAAATAGTCCCCAAAGAAAGCTTGCTTTTTTTCCCATTTTCTCCTCTAGTTTACCATATTCAGCTATCCATAGGAACTCAGAGTAGTCGTGTAGGTTCTCTGGTGGTTCTGGATGGTAAATAAAGGGGCTGTATTTGTGTTGTAGTCATGGCGACGCCTGGTTCCCATCACCACCACTGTAAAGACGTCTGAACCACTTCACGCCTCTGTTTACATCTCAGCCGTTTAATTACACAGAATTTTTGAAACATTGGTGGAGTTTTCCTTTATTAACGTCTGGTGTTATCTAGCCAGTTGGGCCAGCAAAGGAAGCATGTCAGTAGCAGCATTTCTCATTCTGATGGGACGAGGCCGAAACCTAAGTCTGACTCGCCGGTTTACAAAGTTTCCTCATGACTCAACTCTCTCTCTACGTCTTCATTAACATGCCAATGCCATCCACCATCAAACAGTCAGGCTCGACTGAACCTGCAGCACCGCTACCGTTTATTCAGCTGCCGTTTATTCAGCTCCCGTGCGTCTGTCCTGCCTCCTTTTAAAAGTCAGGAGGAAGGAAAATGTCCAGCGGTGGAGATAAAGGCAGAATTATGAGGAGGAGAGGGCAAGAAAAGCTTGGAGAAGTGCCAGCGCCGCTCCTGAGAGATGCCTGCCTTCTGCTGCAGTGGGATATGCAGGCTGGATGGAAGTGGAAGCTTTCCAGTGTTTTCTGTTAACAACCCCCAAAACACGTTTTCTTCAGGGGAGCTGTGAGTTGGCGCCTCATTACTGGATCTGTTTATCGGATGATCGTAGAACGTCTGGCCTGTCTGTAGTGAGCCGACTTGTTTCTGCGTAATTAAACGGTTAAGACGTGCACGACATCATTCAGAGCGCTTTGACGTGAAATGCCTCTGCCAAGAGAAGCTTTTCGAGTGAGAAGCGTTCACAGTGGCGGTGACAGGAACCTGACGTCCGAAGCGTTTAATGCCTCTCGAAGCTGGAGCGTGAAGTGGGAACGGATGCATTGCCCGATGCCCGAGACGTTCTTTTATGTCAGGTTTGTGTAGTAATAGTAAGTCAAGCCGGCCGGATTTGTGGTGTAATCTGGAAGATTATGACATCGAAGGTGGTAATCTTTCCGGATTATACTGCAAGTCCAGCTGCCTGTTAGACAGCGTGTTGAGCTGGGTGTCTCCAACCCTTTGCAGGCACGTTACCTGCGCTATCAGCACGGCCGACCACTCTACACGAGCCGATACCATTTCATTGGGTGGCAGGGTTCCCTGTAGGCCTGCAGCAGTTGTCTGAGCACAAAGCCCTCCGCAATTCCAGAAAGGCTGGCCTGCTAAGAGGGATTGTTCTTGGCTAAACACAATAGAACCAAGGAGCTTTTATTGCACGGCGTGGGAGAGTGTATTGTGTATAAACTGCTGCCGAGCTCTGATAAGAGACGCTCTTCTTTTATGAGACCTATTCCAGTGGAGCAGGGCTGACAAAGCTTGTTTGTAATTCTTCGCTCTGCACGGCGCACAAGCCTGCGCTATACTAATTGGCCTAGCTAAATGGAGCACAGTTATCTGATGAGTGGACAGTGGCAGTATTTTTCTGATGATGCTGGTCGTGTCAGGGAGAAATGTTTCCGACTTCGCTCCCGAATGGAGTTTGGACCATCTGTCCTTATACTGGAGTTCAGGAGATGAAGTGTTTTTGGTTTTACACTGAATTTGTCCTTAGGCTACGTTCACATTACCAGGTTGAAGTGGCGTGAATTTGATTTTTTTGCCCTAGTGTGACTCGGATCTGGTGTTTTCAGGGCTGTGTGGACACAAATCCGATCTTTCTGCGTACGATCGGAGTCACTGTGGCTGCGTTCACATTACAAGCCTCGTTGCTCGAATCTGAGTCTCTCCGATGGTTCACACTCGTTTAGGTAAGAGACTCTAATCTCTCGTTAATGTGATGATCCTTCTCCTGAAACGACCCTCGGATACGTATCCGATTCGTGGCCATGTGACCTTAATGTGACGCTCAGATCGGAATTCATGTGCTTTTTCTCCGTTCCATCATTCAGCGTTACCATGGCAGCAGCGCCGAACGGTCGTTAAAGCCTATAACCGGTGGAAAAGCAGCTCCTCTCGCCCTTTTCTCCTCCGTCTGGCTCTAATAATGAAGCTGAGAGCTGATCAGAGTTAATGATCTTCTCAGCGAAGCTCGTTCTGCTCGTTAGTTTGTGCTGATGATGCAGCGATTCGGTCACGCGACGTTACTGAGTAGGAGGAGCTCATGAGGGTCAGTTCAGGAGCCGGTTCATCACATTAATGACAGATTTGATTCACTGACCTAAACGATTGTGAACCATCGAGTCAGAGAGATCGGATTGACTCATGATGTGGACGTAGCCTTAGTGACGGCCTGTAAGCAACACCGTCATTATTCACTGAAGCCTTGGTTTTTATGATCGAGAAAATGTCCAGCACTAAGGAAACTCCTCACAATCACGTTCATGTTCTCAGAAAAGAGCAGGAGCGCAAGGGCATCGACAAAAGAAGTCTTTATTCTTTGTTTTTAAAATTCAGTTTGGCACATGGGCAGCTTAAGTAGCCCCATTCGCCCGTTAACAGTGTGGATATTGTGACTGATGCTGAAATTTGAGTCATTTAGGGGGATGGGAATGGATTTGCTTCGAGTGTGTGGGATGGTGGTCTCTACTGAAACACTTGAACGCGTTCAGCATCGTGTCATGAGCTAAATCATTAGGAGCAGCTCATTTTGGAGTACAGCACTCTCACTGCAGAGCATCTTCTTTTCCTCCTGGACCAGAGACTGTTGTTCTGCTTATGTGGTACAAATGCAGTAGATGTTTGAACAGTAGTACTTGTTGTAGTCTCTGTATTAATTACACTCTAGCCACTAAACACGCCTTCAACAGTGCGAAGGGATGTGGCCCCTGGATTATATCTAATAAGCCCCAGTCCTTATATAATGGGTCTCAAATTAATGACTCTGCTCAGTTAGTAAGATGTTGAGAACATGACGATAAGTCAACGCTTGATCGGTGCAGTGGCTGGAGTTTAGAGTTAGATGTGGTTTGACATGAAGCGCCTCTGCCTAGAGAATCGTTCACAGTAGTGGTGATAGGAACCAGACGTCTGAAGCGTCTATTTATTAGAAGACCCATCAGCCTATTTGTTGCATTCTTAATCTACATAGCTTTATAATCTCTTCATTAAATCCAGATTAGAAAACAGTATCACACCATCCTAACTCGACTAAACCTCCTAAGTCCTGTCCTAACTTTAGGATGAACCCCAGCAGGGTCCTGACTTCTGTTTAAGGCCCGTTTCTCTGGTTCTGATGCGGCTGAGTCAGGCGGCGTAGTTCACTACCAGCATAATGAGCTTCATTTATTCCCACTGTAAAACGCGGCTTTCACTGGGAGATGTTTTTCTCTTCTAACTCTGCGTTTTAAACATCTCAGACGCTTCCGACTCGAACTCCACCGCCTCTCTGATCACCTTCCTGTGTTAACATTGATGAAATATTCCAGTGATGATGGTGAACAATGAGGAGACGGAGCTGAACGTGTCCTCTGTTTATTAGAAGCACTGACTTTACCATGCTCGGCTAAAGAGTTTGGGAAATGGAGACTGAAACTGGTGAGCGGCGACGCTCTGATGAACAGCAGGGGGCGCTCTCACAGCATTTTTAATCTCAAGTATTATTATTGCACTTGAGATTTGATTTCACCTTTTTGGCCTGTCTGGTTAGTAAATTTCCTTTTTTAACGTTATTTTGATCACTTGTTTAATTTTTCAGCTGTATTCTTCTTTAAGAAGATTTGTGTCTGATACTTGGTCTGTCGTGTCAACTGTATAAACGTGTAGGAAGTTTCTGTAGTACACATCGTGTCGCTTTTGCTGTGCTTTTGGAAATAAACTATAAAAGGTTCTGTCTGAAACAAATAGTCCGGTCGAAACAAACTAAGAGCGCCAGAAAACGTGGTGATATTGAATTTTATCAGCACTGCCCGCCCTGTGATTGTGCTGTTTGTGCTGCAATCTTGGACATTGAGTCCCGCTCGCCGTGATTATGCCCGTTGGGCGTGGTCGAGGACGCTGTGCCTGCCACTTCAGCCTACCGCCTTCGGATGACCTCTGCTTTCCTGGCTGAGCTGCTCGTCCCCAGGGCTCGCGGCTCTGCTGGGTTCAGCTGTCTGACTCTGCGCTCTGCTTTGACAACAGCTGGTCGACTCCGAGCTACAGGTAGGCTAAACACTAATTGCCTGCTAGGATGGTGTTCAGTTCCGTCGCTATTTACTGTGTGAATCACAGTCTTTGCTGCGTGTCGAATAGGATGTCCTGCCGTTTCGTAATGGTCAGGAACGGCATCGGTGACGTTTCTGAGGCACGCTTAACCTCTGTGCCCTTGGAGAAACTACCAGTATGCAGAGTAAGGGTGTGTTTACGTTGGTAGTTTGGTCGCCTCTTTCTTCAAAGCAGAGAAAGAAAACTTCTTCTGAATTGTTTTGCATTCGTGCTTCAAACCTGGAGATGTAAACACAAGGCATGGACAGAAAAGACCAGACTGATTGGGCATCATTTATGAAGTACATTTGATATAAATTTAGTTTTTCTGTTTTGTGATGTTCTACAGCAGCGGTGGCGTCTTACGCTTTTCAGCCTGTTAAGTAGGAGGTGTTAATGTGTTAGTATGTATTATTGTATTTAAGTGTCACTGTATTAATGTGCCATTCGTTTCATGGCATGGTTATTCTTGTCATGTGTCTCGCTGTTGTCAGAAGAAAACCTCCAAAATCGCCCAATACGGTGAAAAAACCTACTTTACTTTTAGTGTCAGTCAGTGGAACCAGACTTTTGTCTAAGTCGTTTTGGGCTGTTTCGTTTGGTCCATCCTAGAATTTACACAGGATGTAAAGAGCAACAGGCTTTGACAAATTAGGACAGAAACTGAAATGTGGAGATGCAACGTTCAGACACCAGCGATATGAAACTAGGCGGCAGTTCAGCCTGTGTTTGGTCTGTTTGGACATTTGTCTGGAAAAGATCTGAGATCGGCCTCCTTAGTGGGTCTCGGTCCACTTCCCAAGTTTTTCATGGTGATTTGTCACTTGTTCTAGCTAACTGTACTAGTACAGCAATCACACCAAGGTTCTTTTTGATCGGATCAGGTCCACCACATATAAACACCCCCTGATTATTCCTTCAGCAGTGATTTGACAGCGCTACCCCAAACTGTACAGAAGTGTAAAGTGTCCATTTGACTAATGCGCTTTCTCTCGCTCTCTCTCTCTCTCTCTCGCGCTCTCGCTCTCTCTCTCTCGCTCTCTCTCTCTCTCGCTCTCTCTCTCGCTCTCGCTTTCTCTCTCTCGCTCTCTCTCGCTCTCTCTCTCGCTCTCTCTCTCTCTCTCCCCATCTCTGGTTCTCTCCCTCTCGTGTTCTCTCTCTCCTTTTCGTGTTCTCTCTCTCCCTCTCTTGTTCTCTCGCGCTCTCTCTCTCTCTCTCTCTTTCTCCATCTCTTGTTCTCTTGCTCGTTCTCTCTCTCTCTCACTCTCTCTCTCTCTCTCGCTCGCGCTCTCTCTCTCTCTCTCCCCATCTCTGGTTCTCTCCCTCTCGTGTTCTCTCTCTCCTTTTCGTGTTCTCTCTCTCCCTCTCTTGTTCTCTCGCGCTCTCTCTCTCTCTGTCTCTCTGTCTCTTGTTCTCTCACTCACTCTCTCTCTACCTCTCATTCTCTCACTCTCTCTCTCGCTCTCTCTCTCTTTCATCTCTCGTGTTCTCTCACTCACTTTCTCTACCTCTTTCTACCTCTCTCGTTCTCTCTCTCGCTGTCTTTCTCTCTGTCTCTTGTTCTCTCGCTCACTCTCTCTCTACTTCTCGTTCTCTTTCTCTCTCTTTCATCTCTCGTGTTCTCTCACTCACTTTCTCTACCTCTCTCGTTCTCTCTCTCTCTGTCTTTCTCTCTCTGTCTCGTTCTCTTGCTCACTCTCTCTCTGTCTTTCTCTCTCTGTCTCGTTCTCTCGCTCACTCTCTCTCTACCTCTCGTTCTCTCTCTCTCTCGCTCGCTCTCGCTCTCCATGCTTTCTTGCCGTGTCAGCCTTCTCGTTTGATTTGATCAGAAACAAATTGAGTTTATACGAGAGTAGAAAAGTGAGATTGACTGTACAAGGACCTCACTATTGACTGCATGATGGCTTTATTTCTGTCTCTTATTCGTTTCCAGAGATACGCTTAAAACTTCCCGTAGTTAGGGCTGGACGATACGGCCAAAAACGTTATCACGATAAAAAAATTTGTCAGTCAATTTCGAGACATATCGCGGTAAATGTCAAATCATTGTTTCTTTCAAGTTTGAAGGCCGACCTTTGCTCCTGAGTGGTTAATTGATCTCGGTCAGTATGTGACAGACACTGGCCAGTCTGTCATGGGTCAGTGGGAGAGAGATCCATATCAGAGCGCATCACCGTGTTCAGACACCAGCTGGCAGACTGGGTTTCTCTGTACGGTCGTAGTGGTTTTAGGGGTGAACCGCAGTATATCTGGCGCTCGCTGGGTAAAAGCATTGACTGCAGTATGAACCTCCTTTTTAGGGACGTTTAAACTGAAATCTGTGTTTTTGTGTCTTGTTTGATCTACAGCATCATCAGTTCGCTGTGCTGTGTGAGTGACACTGACTCAGGTTAGCCAGGTGCTAAAAGCAGCCAGTCTGGGAAACCAGGGTTCTCCCACTCTCCAGTGCCTCACAGCTTCCTCAGTTTACTTTCATTTAAATCAGTGCTGAAATTTGCATGAACCCACTTCTTTTTAACATATATTTGCATGTTGGTCAGTTAGAAAAAGAAAAAGACAAAACCGGAAAATGAGAAGTGAATCTCCAGCAGGTGGCGCTGATGCTCGTTTTCATTTTCCTTTTCGTTCTGACCGTTAAAGCGCGTCGGCGCCGAAAGCGGAATCACAGACGGCCACTTTGCTGCTGATTCATCCGTTTTGCGTTTTCGTTTTAATTTTGTCAGATTTGCAGCCGATCGCCATGAAAAAGAAAAAAGAAAGTAAACTTTGCGTTTAGATTTTAGTTTTGACACGTTTTCTGCGTTTCATGAAGAAAAGCCAAAGCCAAAGTGAAGCTTGTGTTTTCTTTCGTCTGTTAGCCTTTTCACTTTAGATTTGGCCGTGAAAAACCAGAATAACGACTAAAACGAAACGACGAATCGGCGTTTTCAGTTTATTTTTATTTTTGTCACAAACGGCTCGCGCTTACGTGAAAAATGAAATTGCAAGTGAAGGCATTTCATTTACAATTTTGGCAGGATATTTGCGCAGATGTTCGGAAAAAAGGCAAAAAGAGGTCTGCATTTTCCTTTTCATTTCCCTTTTGGCTGGATTTGCCTCCCATAGAGGAGGTCCTTGATGAAGATGAGATGCTGCTCACCTAGGAGTGAAATGTTTTACAGCTTTGCTTTGCTTTTTAACCTGGTTTTAGTATTTCTCCCCAAAGTAAAGACTGTGAAATGTTCTATTATATTGTTTGTTTGCTCTTGCTTCAGCAAGGTGGTGCTTTCTGAAAAGGCTTTTTATTTCCCAGGATCATTTCTAGTTAATTTCGGACCGTTTTCCACTATAAATGTGCCTTTTTTTTAGTTCAGTTCTCATTGCCTGAGGCTCATTCCTCTGTGTGCCTTTGCATTAGGCTCCCAGTATCTCTGTTGTCTGTTTAATCTGTGGGAGTGACTCAAAACATTCCCTCTTCCTGCAATTGGCTCTTTTGTGTTTGTGTCTCCAGAGCTCCGCATGTCCGATGTACAAAGCAAGGCCAGATAAGCTTGTTCCCAGGACGTCAGGCACAGTAAGGGACTTCAGTGTTGCTGGTGGTTTTGAGGATGAGGGATGCTGTTATCTTGAGCTTATTAGTAAATTGTACCTTTTTACGACGGGGGAGACGTACGGACCCAGTTTTCTGACATCTGTGCTTGATACCGAGTACCGATCCGGTCCCAGTGTTCTTTAAAGGTTCTTGTGTACTGTAGATGCAAAGTGACGTCAAGCTTCGGACGAGTAAGCAGGTAATGTTGGCTTTTCTCCCTAATTATTAATCAAAAAAATCTCTCCAATCAATATTAATATACATCTTGAGCTCATTTCCTAACCTGAAAACCCATATAGACCTACTTACATACATGACATGGCCAAAAGTTTGTGGACACCTGCTTGCCCAAAGTTTATTCCAAAATCTAGAGTATTAAAAGGAGTTTGACCCCTTCTGCTGCAGTGACACGGCTCTACACTTTGGGCAAGGCTTGCCACTGTGGAAATGCTGGAGCATTGCTGTGAGGATTTGGTTGAGCATTAGTGAGGTCAGGTACTGATGTTGGATGATCAGTTCTGGGTCACTCCAACTCATTCCTAGAGGTACTGGTTGGAGCTCCATCACACCTGAGAACACAGTTCAAAAGTCCCCTCAGCACAATCTGGAGTCAATTCAGAGTCAGCGGAGAATGTGCTTTAGATGGTTCTATACTGAACCTTTTTGAAAATGGTTCTATGTGGCGCCAAGAAGTTATAACGATAGAAAAACCCTTTTCGGTGCTACATGGAACCCTTTTCGGAAGGGTTCTGTGTAGAATCATATACAAAAGATTCACTTTCAATCTGAAAAACTTTCAGGATGTGAGAACCCTTTAATCATGCAAAAGGGGTCTTTTGGGTATTTATGGTTCTACATGGAGCCACTGTGTTTGCTAAAGAACCACTGAAGAACCATTTTTTTGAAGATTGTATATTTAAAATAATATATTATTTTTGTTGATGTTGACCTATATATTTTTTTTCCCCGTCAGTGGCTGTAAGTAAGGTTTGGTCTTATATTATGAGTATATAATGATACTCTAGTGAAAATAACGAGACGCCAGTAATTAGTTTAGGATTGTGCAGATTTGTAGATTATGTCGCCGTTTTATTATGAGTGAGAAACAGTCTTGAATGTGGTGGACCGGCCGTGTCTGGCTGATATCCGATCTATTTGAAGGTGTGCTGAATTACTGCATCACTCTCCTGTAAAGCTCTTGTAATTTATAGCCTGACTTTGTTTTGGAGGATGTAGGTTTGTCTAAAGTACGATGCTGGGAGTCCAAGTGAGGTACACTGGACGGACTCGGTGGCCACAGCTGTGGCCTTTCTTTGAACTGCCAGCACAGAATCCCAGCTTTAATCAGTGAAACCCGGTCTAGACACAACAGGAAATGGTGTGCACCTGTGGAGAGTGCTTTTTTACCTGCATGCCTCAAAGAGCATTCTCTTTCACAGCGCTGCACAGTAGAGTGTGGGTTCTGCTGAAGGAGCCTGTTTCACAGCCGAGGCCGTCGTTGCTTTTTGCAGCCGTGAATATTTAATGCGCAGCAAGGCATGGTTTGTCGCTTTGCTGTCGTCGTGTCGTGTTGTGGATGCAGGGAACCAGCCTCGTGACCGGAAGGTCGCCGGTTCGATCCCCAGAGCCGACAGTTCATGACTGAGGTGTCCTTGAGCAAGACACCTGACCCCCAACTTCTCCCCGGGCGCTGCGGATTGGGCTGCCCACCGTTCCGGGCAAGTGTGCTCACTGCCCCCTAGTGTGTGTGTGTGTGTTCACTAGTGTGTATGTGGTGTTTCACTTCACGGATGGGTTAAATGCGGAGGTGAAATTTCCCATTTGTGGGACTAATAAGGGTCAATTAATCTTAATCTTATTCACGGCCTCCCGACATTGAATTTTTGTGAGGTATAAACATGCTGGAGCAAACACCTTCTTGTAGCTTTTGTGTTCTTCTGTAGTCTTATTTTAGTCCTACGAATGCATTTTAGCTCAGTATTAAAGGAAATGAGCTCTACTCTTATGGTTCACACGCTTTCGTTTGGCGTACAATGTCAGTTCACCTGATTCGCCCACCTTGCTCACGACGAACGCTGATTTGAGTGCATCAGTCGTATTATAATTCTAAGACCAGCTGCTATGAACCGTCACTTTCGAGAAATACTCAGAGCAGATGCTTTATTTCCCTCTTTGTTTGGGTTTTATTAGTGGTCTGCTTCTTTCCACTGTTGTTCCGTCACCCTCCTTGCTTGCGATATTTCTTGTAGTTGGAACGGGATGAAGGTCACATGCATCCACTGCAAACTGCCAACTCATCCGGTGCAGGCTTTCAGAGTCCTGGATGGGCAGTTTTGGATCATTAAGTTCAGTGCTGAGTGAATGGAGCTGCCTGGCCTCAATCTGCTGTAATTGCGCCCTCACTCCCTCTCTCCTCTCTTGAAGGCTTGTCTGGCCGCTTAGAGGTCCTGCCGTCTTTAGCAATGTTAATCCGCTCGTCCTGTACCCTGTTCGCAGGTTGCTGTGTTTATTTCTGTTTACAGCTGGGAACCACTAGCCTCGGCCTTTTAGTTTGTTGTCGTGCGGCGAGCTCAGTCCGTTTGGACAAAGCCGAAATGTTCATTTGGCGGATGAGCGAGCCGCAGCTGTAGCCGAGGTGCGTGATGGGTAAGGCTGACTGTGGCTCTCTGATCAGGCTAACTGTGAGGTGAGGAGGAGTGGCTCCCCAGGGGAAGAGGCAGGTCTGGCTCTGGCTGCTGAGGTCGGGATGCTCTGAATAACTGAACTCAGTTTCAGCGGTTTGTTTTGGTGCTGCACAGTGACTTAAAGCGATGAGTAGATTATTAGATTATCATATCTGAATCAAATCCATTCAAATCCTCTTAATTTGTTCCTGAGCCGTTTCGCGTCCCTGTGCTGGATATTTGGTATTAAGAGACCAGGTGACTGTTTTGTGATGTTACAGCGAGCATATGGTGATAGAAAAGGGGCTTATGGTTACTGTGGTCATTTGGCATAACTTGCCGAACCCAAATTGGATAGATTCTTTGCATGGCATCCTCGTGTCTCCTCTCTGTTTGTCCATACGGTACTGTGTCACACTCGTATATTCTAGCAAATATTGGCTTTGTGGCCTTATTTGCTTAAACATACAAGAAATACAAGCAAACAGTACCAGGAACATTTCATTTCAGAGCTTCCCCTATAGTAAAACAACTGAAAATCCAGCTTAACACTTGCTTAGAGTGGAAGAAGTTAGGCTTAGTTTGGCTTTCTGTTTGTTTCTAAGTACAGGGAACATACTGCCTGTGTTAGCTGGCCATATACGCTGCAGATGTGGTTGATTGAGTTAATTAACGCTGGAGTCCTCTAATTGATGCGTCAGTGACAAATTGAATTAATTCTTTATTACATTTGGCCACCTGTGTTTTATATGCCGTGTCTAGAGAGCCTGGGCAGAAATGCCTCTGCGGCATTACTGATGTAATGAACGCATTTAGGCAATTATTGAAGGTCGTGCATGTCTTGTGACCCTGTTTACAGAGCACATATAAAATAAAACAGCTTATTGTACAGTTTTTAAATGATGTCATTTTAGGAAGGACATGAGCGTTCCCCAATCTCCGCCCACTTCACTCTCGAGAGGATGCATCCAGATGCCTTGTCTTGATTATTGACCCTGATTTCCATGAAACACGGCAAAAGAGAGACTCACAGAAGCGACAGAGGGGCTTAGTGTATATAGATTTATTCATTTCTCTATGCTGGTTTGAATGTAGAATATTTTTGTTGGTATACATGGTATAGATTTGACCTATTTTAACAGAAATTAAGGGTTGCACCGATGACGAGACTATATTGAAATCGCAATATCTGATGCACACAGCATTTCACGGAAAGGAAGTGGTTGTGGGTGATGTACCTGTTTGAATTATTTCTAAGGTGTTGTTATGTCACAAATACACCAGAATGTACATAGAACGCACACACAGAGTAAAACATGCTAACGAGGGTGTCTTACTTGAATGGCTGAGCTGTACAGTCAGAGTGAATGTTAGTCCAGTTTGTTATTGAGGGAGCAAACGTTAATACGGACATATGGAAGGAACGGCCAGTCTCTTGGGGTAATAACAGCCTGTAGTTTTGGTTTAACCTTTAGCATGTCAGTCCACTAGCCACGCCTGTGTGACTGTAGTCCTGCTTGTTGCACACCTCCATCACTCTGCTGCAGTGCAGGCTCACAGTCTTTTACTTCATCAAAGCCGGGAAATCCGCTGCTTAGCTAGTGCTGCTGTTAGTGTGAGCAAATGTAATTATTACTGAACTTCGGAAATTCAGACATGAATCAACATTCTGCACCGTTTTTGCAGAGCCAGAAAAGCCTGTGTTTGTATATCACTCGGTCCTGTTTTTAATGAAAATATTTTGCTTGTGTTTCAGTTGTTAAACATGGTTCTTATTGCTAATTTGTAAAATAGTACATACTATTTATATAGTGAATAAACAGAAACAGGTTAGCCCTAGTTTAGAGTGTATGGTATTGAGTGTATTGATAACAGTACTCATTATCAGCCAATGCTGAAGGATGTATTGTAAGAGCGGAAAAAGTAGTGTTGGTGGGCATCCCTA